>NC_086447.1:368172419-368293346 GCF_028390025.1 Pseudophryne corroboree | reverse complement strand
CAGACTTCCTCAGCAGACACGATCTTCACCCGGGAGAGTGGGGACTTCATCAGAAGTCTTCCACATGCTGGTAACCCGTTGGGAAAGACCAATGGTGGACATGATGGCGTCTCGCCTCAACAAAAAACTGGACAGGTATTGCGCCAGGTCAAGAGATCCGCAGGCAATAGCTGTGGACGCGCTGGTAACGCCTTGGGTGTACCAGTCGGTGTATGTGTTTCCTCCTCTGCCTCTCATACCAAAAGTATTGAGAATTATACGGCAAAGAGGCGTAAGAACGATACTAGTGGTTCCGGATTGGCCAAGGAGGACTTGGTACCCGGAACTTCAAGAGATGATCACGGAAGATCCGTGGCCTCTACCTCTAAGGAGGGACTTGCTTCAGCAGGGTCCCTGTCTGTTTCAAGACTTACCGCGGCTGCGTTTGACGGCATGGCGGTTGAATGCCGGATCCTAAAGGAAAAAGGCATGCCGGAAGAAGTCATTCCTACTTTGATTAAAGCAAGGAAGGAAGTAACCGTGCAACATTATCACCGAATTTGGCGAAAATATGTTGCGTGGTGCGAAGATCGGAGTGCTCCGACGGAGGAATTTCAACTGGGTCGATTCCTACATTTCCTGCAATCAGGATTGTCAATGGGTCTCAAATTGGGATCTATTAAGGTTCAAATTTCGGCCCTGTCGATTTTCTTTCAAAAAGAATTGGCTTCAGTCCCTGAAGTCCAGACCTTTGTTAAGGGAGTGCTGCATATACAGCCTCCTGTGGTGCCTCCAGTGGCACCGTGGGATCTAAATGTGGTTTTGGACTTCCTAAAATCTCATTGGTTTGAACCACTAAAAAAGGTGGATTTGAAATATCTCACATGGAAAGTAACCATGCTTCTAGCCCTGGCTTCGGCCAGGAGAGTGTCAGAACTGGCAGCTTTATCTTACAAAAGCCCATATCTGATTTTCCATTCGGACAGGGCAGAACTGCGGACTCGTCCGCATTTTCTCCCTAAGGTGGTGTCAGCATTTCATCTGAACCAGCCTATTGTAGTGCCTGCGGCTACAAGTGACTTGGAGGACTCCAAGTTACTGGACGTTGTCAGAGCATTAAAAAATATATATTGCAAGGACAGCTGGAGTCAGAAAATCTGACTCGTTGTTTATATTGTATGCACCCAACAAGATGGGTGCTCCTGCGTCTAAACAGACGATTGCTCGTTGGATCTGTAGCACAATCCAACTTGCACATTCTGTGGCAGGCCTGCCACAGCCTAAATCTGTAAAGGCCCATTCCACAAGGAAGGTGGGCTCATCTTGGCGGCTGCCCGAGGGGTCTCGGCATTACAACTTTGCCGAGCAGCTACGTGGTCAGGGGAGAACACGTTTGTAAAATTTTACAAATTTGATACTCTGGCTAAGGAGGACCTGGAGTTCTCTCATTCGGTGCTGCAGAGTCATCCGCACTCTCCCCGCCCGTTTGGGAGCTTTGGTATAATCCCCATGGTCCTTTCAGGAACCCCAGCATCCACTAGGACGATAGAGAAAATAAGATTTTACTTACCGATAAATCTATTTCTCGGAGTCCGTAGTGGATGCTGGGCGCCCATCCCAAGTGCGGATTATCTGCATAAATTGTACATAGTTATTGTTAACTAATTCGGGTTATTGTTGAAGGAAGCCATCTTTCAGAGGCTCCGCTGTTATCATACTGTTAACTGGGTTTAGATCACAAGTTTGTACGGTGTGATTGGTGTGGCTGGTATGAGTCTTACCCGGGGATTCAAAATCCTCCCTTATTGTGTACGCTCGTCCGGGCACAGTACCTAACTGGAGTCTGGAGGAGGGTCATAGGGGGAGGAGCCAGTGCACACCACCTGATCGGAAAAGCTTTACTTTTTGTGCCCTGTCTCCTGCGGAGCCGCTATTCCCCATGGTCCTTTCAGGAACCCCAGCATCCACTACGGACTCCGAGAAATAGATTTATCGGTAAGTAAAATCTTATTTTTAGATGCCAAGGTTAAATCATGAGGGTAAAAAAGAGGGTCATCCCTGTGTGATATCATTGCAAATTGAAAAGGGCTGAGAGTCCAGGCCTTTGGTAGACCTGATAAGTTTGATTAAGATAGAGATATTCAACCCCAGGCAAGAAGTAAACAACAAACCTATAGTAAAGCAGAGTAAATCAAAATGAAAACAATTTGAAGCCCAAGTTCAGTAGGAAATTAGACCATAACTCCCACTTTCAGAGAGATCCTTTCTGACCTAAAAAATTGCTGCTATTTCTGCCCGGATGATGGTACAAACAGGAACAATAATTCATATGCTAGATGTACAGTTTTATCAGGTAAAATGCTATTTTTAGTTCAGGTTGAGTATCCCATATCCAAATATTTTCCGAAATACGGAATATTCCGAAATACAGACTTTTTTGAGTGAGACTGAGATAGTGAAACCTTTGTTTTTTGATGGCTCAATGTACACAAACTTTGTTTAATACTCAAAGTTATTAAAAATATTGTATTAAATGACCTTCAGGCTGTGTGCATAAGGTGTATATGAAACATAAATGAATTGTGTGAATGTACACACACTTTGTTTAATGCACAAAGTTATAAAAAATATTGGCTAAAATTACCTTCAGGCTGTGTGTATAAGGTGCATATAAAACATAAATGCATTCTGTGCTTAGATTTAGGTCCCATCACCATAATATCTCATTATGGTATGCAATTATTCCAAAATACGGAAAAATCCGATATCCAAAATCCCTCTGGTCCCAAGCATTTTGGATAAGGGATACTCAACCTGTATAAGAAACAGGTTGCATTTTGGAACAATTCATACAGTTTTGTCTTGGACACTGCAGTCCTTCTAAAGGACTGTCACAGAACCTGTGATGCCTACTTTGTGCTGTTGGGGAACCCTGCACTGTCCGCTAGCCAGTTCCCAATGTGTGGTTTCCTTTCATCATTCCTTACCTCACTTCAGGAAACTACCCGTGTAGAGCTATATTTAGTAACACAACCACAGAGGTGCACAGGTCACGGTCTCTTACATGATCAGCACACCCCTCTCACTGCTGTGAACTTTCTGGTGATATGATTGGCTAATAATGAGTATACACACAGATAACATGATATGAAGGGAGATTTGTCAAAGCTTGGAGAGAGACAAAGTTCCAACCAATCGGCCTCTGTCATTTTACAGGATGTGTTTGCAAAATGTCTGGAGCTTTATCTCTCTGCAAGCTTTGATAATTCTACCCCTAAGTCTTAATTCAACAAGCTACTCACACCCGTATCAACACCTTTTAAAAGAAGTGAAAAAAAGCTAAAGGAAACAAAAACACTCTAGTAAGCCATATCACATTTGCAACTGGGTAAATCTCCAGGTCCAGATGGACTTTCTAATGAATATTACAAATTAGTATAACAGCAGGTGGCTTTGACTTTGGTGGAGTTGTTTAATGATTTGATTAACAATCATTCGCCTGTTCCCCATTTTACGCATACCACTTTGGCTTTGCTTCCCAAATCTCATGAGGATCCACAGCTGTTAGAATCATATCGGCCTATTAGTCTGATAAATACGGATGCCAAGCTCCTTGCTAAAATATTGACAGACTGCAGAGCTTTTTGTCTGATCTACTTACCCTACATTAGTTGGGATTTGTCAAGGAACGTCATTCTGTCCAGGGGATTAGAGTAGCATTTTCGTTGGTTGATGCCTCTTCTAGTCTAACTTCCACTAGTAATACGTAATTGAGCCTTGACGCTACCAGGGCCTTTGATACGGTTCTTTGGCCACCATTTTGCAACCCTTCAAATTAGAGGATTTGGCACATTTTTCATAAATATTAAATACTTATGTATGTCTCCTATACCTACTCTGAAGATACATGGTCACTAGCACTTCATCAGAGCTGTTTAGAGGAAACTGGCAGGGCTGTCCTCTTTCGCCTCTATTATTTAACGTTGCCAATAGATCCTTTGCATAGCATGTTAGAGAATGATGTAACATTTAAATCTGTATAGGTTTACGGACAGTTAAATTTGCATTTGCAGACGATTTTCTGCTTTATATAGCCAATTCCACTGAATTCATGGTTCATATTTTTGATATATTAAAACAGTTTGAAGAAGTGTCTGGGTTCGCAGTGAATACAGCTAAATCAGTAGCACTTTATCTGGGTCAGTGCACTAAACCACCGCAGCATTTTGGAAATGTGTCCTTTAAAAAGGCCAGGGCTTATGTCACGTATTTGGGAGTTAAAATTCCACGATGTTTATTTAACCTTTATTCAACTGTACACCAGTCTTCAAAAAAAATATCAGATGAGCTGGAGGGTTGGAAAGATTTGCCCCTATCATATCTCGGACGATTGATTAGAATCAAAATGATCTCTTTTCCGAGACTTGTATATCTTATCCAAGCCTTTCCTCTATTCATAACGTTAAAAGATCTACAAAACATTTTTAAGGTTTTTGGAAAATTAAATATATCTTAATCCTTTTCCTGTGCCAAATACAACAGTCTTAATTAAATGGTGTCTGTTTTCTGGATATAAAAAAAATGTATAATAGAATGGCAGTACTGGATCCATGACTGTGACAACTATGCAAATACCTCTCTTGAGAGGGGATTCCAAGAAAGGGCCAATTTAATTTTTCTCTATCGTCCTAAGTGGATGCTGGGGTTCCTGAAAGGACCATGGGGAATAGCGGCTCCGCAGGAGACAGGGCACAAAAGTAAAGCTTTTACAGGTCAGGTGGTGTGTACTGGCTCCTCCCCCTATGACCCTCCTCCAGACTCCAGTTAGATTTTTGTGCCCGGCCGAGAAGGGTGCAATTCTAGGTGGCTCTCATAAAGAGCTGCTTAGAGAGTTTAGCTTAGGTTTTTTATTTTACAGTGATTCCTGCTGGCAACAGGATCACTGCAACGAGGGACAGAGGGGAGAAGAAGTGAACTCACCTGCGTGCAGGATGGATTGGCTTCTTGGCTACTGGACATGAAGCTCCAGAGGGACGATCACAGGTACAGCCTGGATGGTCACCGGAGCCACGCCGCCGGCCCCCTCACAGATGCTGAAGCAAGAAGAGGTCCAGAATCGGCGGCTGAAGACTCCTGCAGTCTTCTTAAGGTAGCGCACAGCACTGCAGCTGTGCGCCATTTTCCTCTCAGCACACTTCACACGGCAGTCACTGAGGGTGCAGGGCGCTGGGGGGGGGCGCCCTGGGAGGCAAATGAAAACCTTTAAAAAGGCTAAAAATACCTCACATATAGCCCCAGAGGCTATATGGAGATATTTACCCCTGCCTAAATGTACTAAATAGCGGGAGACGAGCCCGCCGAAAAAGGGGCGGGGCCTATCTCCTCAGCACACGGCGCCATTTTCTGTCACAGCTCCGCTGGTCAGGAAGGCTCCCAGGTCTCTCCCCTGCACTGCACTACAGAAACAGGGTATAACAGAGAGGGGGGGCAGAATAAATGGCAATATATTAATATAAAAGCAGCTATAAGGGAGCACTTAATCATAAGGCTATCCCTGTCATATATAGCGCTTTTTGGTGTGTGCTGGCAGACTCTCCCTCTGTCTCCCCAAAGGGCTAGTGGGTCCTGTCTTCGTATAGAGCATTCCCTGTGTGTCTGCTGTGTGTCGGTACGTGTGTGTCGACATGTATGAGGACGTTATTGGTGTGGAGGCGGAGCAATTGCCAAATATGAGGATGTCACCTCCTAGGGGGTCGACACCAGAATGGATGCCTTTATTTGTGGAATTACGGGATAGCGTCAACTCGCTTAAGCAGTCGTTTGCCGACATGAGGCGGCCGGACACTCAATTAGTGTCTGTCCAGGCGCCTCAAACACCGTCAGGGGCTGTAAAACGTCCCTTGCCTCAGTCGGTCGACACAGACCCAGACACAGGCACTGATTCCGGTGGTGAAGGTGACGAATCAACCGTATTTTCCAGTAGGGCCACACGTTATATGATTTTGGCAATAAAGGAGATGTTACATTTAGCTGATACTACAGGTACCACTAAACAGGGTATTATGTGGGGTGTGAAAAAACTACCAGTAGTTTTTACCGAATCAGAAGAATTAAATGACGTGTGTGATGAAGCGTGGGGTGCCCCGATAAAAAACTGCTAATTTCAAAGAAGTTATTGGCTTTATACCCTTTCCCGCCAGAGGTTAGGGAGCGCTGGGAAACACCTCCTAGGGTGGACAAAGCGCTAACACGCTTATCAAAACAAGTGGCGTTACCCTCTCCTGAGACGGACGCACTTAAAGATCCATCGGATAGGAGGATGGAAAATATCCAAAAAGGTATATACACACATGCAGGTGTTATACTACGACCAGCTATTGCGACTGCCTGGATGTGCAGTGCTGGGGTAGTTTGGTCAGAGTCCCTGATCGAAAATATTGATACCCTGGACAGGGACAATATTTTACTGTCGTTAGAACAAATAAAGGATGCATTTCTTTATATGCGTGATGCACAGAGAGATATCTGCACACTGGCATCACGGGTAAGTGCTATGTCCATTTCGGCCAGAAGAGCTTTATGGACACGACAGTGGACAGGCGATGCGTAGAGGAGTTATTTGAGGTCGGTCTATCGGATTTGGTGGCCACGGCTACGGCCGGGAAATCCACCTTTCTACCTCAAGTCACTCCCCAACAGAAAAAGGCACCGACCTTTCAACCGCAGCCCTTTCGTTCCTTTAAAAATAAGAGAGCAAAGGGCTATTCATATCTGCCACGAGGCAGAGGACGAGGGAAGAGACAGCAACAGGCAGCTCCTTCCCAGGAACAGAAGCCCTCCCCGGCTTCTACAAAAGCCTCAGCATGACGCTGGGGCTTCGCAAGCGGACTCGGGGGCGGTAGGCGGTCGTCTCAAAAATTACAGCGCGCAGTGGGCTCACTCGCAGGTAAATCCCTGGATCCTGCAGATAATATCTCAGGGGTACAGGTTGAAATTAGAGACAGAGCCACCTCGCCGTTTCCTGAAGTCTGCTTTACCAACGTCCCCCTCAGAAAGGGAGACGGTTTTGGAAGCCATTCACAAGCTGTATTCTCAGCAGGTGATAGTCAAGGTACCTCTTCTACAACAAGGGAAGGGGTATTATTCCACTCTATTTGTGGTACCGAAGCCGGATGGCTCGGTAAGGCCTATTCTAAATCTGAAGTCCTTGAACCTATACAAAAAGAAGTTCAAGTTCAAGATGGAGTCACTCAGAGCAGTGATAGCGAACCTGGAAGAAGGGGACTTTATGGTATCCTTGGACATCAAGGATGCGTATCTCCACGTTCCAATTACCCCTCACACCAGGGGTACCTCAGGTTCGTTGTACAAAACTGTCACTATCAGTTTCAGACGCTGCCGTTTGGTTTGTCCACGGCACCTCGGGTCTTTACAAAGGTAATGGCCGAGATAATATTTCTTCTTCGAAGAAAAGGCGTATTAATTATCCCATACTTGGACGATCTCCTAATAAGGGCAAGGTCCAGAGAACAGCTAGAGATGGGTTTAGCACTATCTCAAGAGGTGCTAAAGCAGCACGGATGGATTCTGAATATTCCAAAATCCCAATTAATGCCGACAACTCGTCTGCTGTTCCTGGGGATGATTCTGGACACAGTTCAGAAAAAGGTTTTTCTTCCCGAAGAAAAAGCCAAGGAGTTATCTGACCTGGTCAGGAACCTCCTAAAACCAGGAAAGGTGTCTGTACATCAATGCACAAGAGTCCTGGGAAAAAATGGTAGCTTCTTACGAAGCAATCCCTTTCGGCAGATTCCATGCAAAGGGATCTGTTGGACAAATGGTCAGGGTCGCATCTTCAGATGCACCTGCGGATAACCCTGTCGCCAAGGACAAGGGTATCTCTCCTGTGGTGGTTGCAGGAGGCTCATCTATTGGAGGGCCGCAGATTCGGCATACAGGATTGGATCCTGGTGACCACGGACGCCAGCCTGAGAGGCTGGGGAGCAGTCACACAGGGAAGAAACTTCCAGGGAGTGTGGACGAGCCTGGAAAAGTCTCTTCACATAAACATTCTGGAACTAAGAGCGATCTACAATGCTCTAAGCCAGGCGGAACCTCTGCTTCAAGGAAGACCGGTGTTGATCCAGTCGGACAACATCACGGCAGTCGCCCATGTAAACAGACAGGGCGGCACAAGAAGCAGGAGTGCAATGGCAGAAGCTGCCAGGATCCTTCGCTGGGCGGAGAATCACGTGATAGCTTTGTCAGCAGTATTCATCCCGGGCGTGGACAACTGGGAAGCAGACTTCCTCAGCAGACACGATCTTCACCCGGGAGAGTGGGGACTTCATCCAGAAGTTTTTCACATGCTAATAAACCGTTGGGAAAAACCAATGGTGGACATGATGGCGTCTCGCCTCAACAAAAAACTGGACAGGTATTGCGCCAGGTCAAGAGATCCGCAGGCAATAGCTGTGGACGCGCTGGTAACACCTTGGGTGTATCAGTCGGTGTATGTGTTTCCTCCTCTGCCTCTCATACCAAAGGTATTGAGAATTATACGGCGAAGAGGAGTAAGAACGATACTAGTGGCTCCGGATTGGCCAAGAAGGACTTGGTACCCGGAACTTCAAGAGATGGTCACGGACGAGCCGTGGCCTCTACCTCTGAGAAGGGATCTGCTCCAGCAGGGTCCGTGTCTCTTTCAAGACTTACCGCGGCTGCGTTTGACGGCATGGCGGTTGAACGCCAGATCCTAAAAGGAAAAGGCATTCCAGAAGAAGTCATTCCTACCTTGATAAAGGCAAGGAAGGAAGTCACCGCGAAACATTATCACCGTATTTGGCGAAAATATGTTGCGTGGTGCGAGGATCGGAGTGCTCCGACGGAGGAATTTCAACTGGGTCGTTTCCTACATTTCCTGCAATCAGGATTGTCTATGGGTCTCAAATTGGGATCTATAAAGGTTCAAATTTCGGCCCTGTCAATATTCTTCCAAAAAGAATTGGCCTCAGTCCCTGAGGTCCAGACTTTTGTCAAAGGAGTACTGCATATACAGCCTCCTGTGGTGCCTCCGGTGGCACCGTGGGATCTAAATGTAGTTTTAGATTTCCTCAAATCCCATTGGTTTGAACCACTAAAGAATGTGGATTTGAAATATCTCACATGGAAAGTGACTATGTTACTGGCCCTGGCTTCGGCCAGGAGAGTATCTGAACTGGCGGCTTTATCTTATAAAAGCCCTTATTTAATTTTCCATTCGGATAGGGCAGAGCTGCGGACGCGTCCGCATTTTCTCCCTAAGGTGGTATCAGCGTTTCACCTGAACCAGCCTATTGTAGTGCCTGCGGCTACAGACGACTTGGAGGACTCCAAGTTGTTAGACGTTGTCAGAGCCTTAAAAATATATATTTCAAGGACGGCTGGAGTCAGAAAATCTGTCTCGCTGTTTATACTGTATGCACCCAACAAGTTGGGTGCTCCTGCTTCTAAGCAGTCGATTGCTCGTTGGATTTGTAACACAATTCAACTTGCACATTCTGTGGCAGGCCTGCCACAGCCTAAATCTGTTAAGGCCCATTCCACAAGGAAGGTGGGCTCATCTTGGGCGGCTGCCCGAGGGGTCTCGGCATTACAACTCTGCCGAGCAGCTACGTGGTCAGGGGAGAACACGTTTGTAAAATTTTACAAATTTGATACCCTGGCAAAAGAGGACCTGGAGTTCTCTCATTCGGTGCTGCAGAGTCATCCGCACTCTCCCGCCCGTTTGGGAGCTTTGGTATAATCCCCATGGTCCTTTCAGGAACCCCAGCATCCACTTAGGACGATAGAGAAAATAAGAATTTACTTACCGATAATTCTATTTCTCGGAGTCCGTAGTGGATGCTGGGCGCCCATCCCAAGTGCAGATTATCTGCAATACTTGTACATAGTTATTGTTAACTAATTCGGGTTATTGTTTAGGAAGCCATCTTTCAGAGGCTCCTCTGTTATCATACTGTTAACTGGGTTTAGATCACAAGTTGTACGGTGTGATTGGTGTGGCTGGTATGAGTCTTACCCGGGATTCAAAATCCTCCCTTATTGTGTACGCTCGTCCGGGCACAGTACCTAACTGGAGTCTGGAGGAGGGTCATAGGGGGAGGAGCCAGTACACACCACCTGACCTGTAAAAGCTTTACTTTTGTGCCCTGTCTCCTGCGGAGCCGCTATTCCCCATGGTCCTTTCAGGAACCCCAGCATCCACTACGGACTCCGAGAAATAGAATTATCGGTAAGTAAATTCTTATTTTTTTCCCTACATCTCCATGATTAGGAGGTCCCACCACATATAAAGGAGGAATCTCTGTACCTAAAGCTGGATTGAATTCTCACAAATCATTGTTTGTGCCATTTTTAGGTAACCCTGATTTCCAAAATGGTTTGGTGTCCATATCGGTTTACAGTATGGCAGGTGGGAGGCGTTACTAAACTGGTTGCTTAGTGAATAGAAGTTTGCACCATGTATTCATTCTCTGAAACTGTAGAGTTGTGTAGCATTTTGTCGGGTTACTTCCTGGCTTTCTGTAGGTCAGGTATTATATGAACTTGGTGGTTTGAGTATTCTCAGATAAAGATTGACAAAGTACAATAGATACTCTTCTATCTGAGCCCCCGATAATAAAGAAGGCAATCTGCGTTTACTATAAGTGTCTTAGGGACAATTCGTCCTCAAGTGGATTAGCACAGTGGTTGTAAAGTTTCCTGCATATACTGTTAAAGATTTCCTTGCTACTCATAATGTCTTTGTAAAATTTGATTATCATCTATGTACAGGGAAATGTTTTTAAATATTTTCTATAGAGCATATTTGTCTCCACATAGAAGTTTTCTAATGGGATGTTCTTCCTCTCATTCATGTTATAGATGTGGCTATGGTTACTTGGCCCTGTACCACTGTTTTGGTCCTGTCCATTGATTAGGAGGTTTTGGCTTCTTGTCAAAAATAACGCTGAGACTTCCTAGCTTAATTATATTCCTTTCACGGCAGAATGGGCAATACTTGGCCTTGTCCAGGTGATATGTGAGCCAGCAAAGAGGGTAGACGTTTACTTCTAGTGGTTGGCGCAGCAGCCCGTAAACAATTCTGCATGAATGGGTATTGGCATAGTCACCGTCATTGTCACTATTTAAGTCCAAACTCTCTTATTTGTTCCGTATGGATTGGATTGAAGTAACTTTAGAATCTAAAGTAGAAATTTTTTTATCATTTGTGGGAGTTACATATCCATACTATCTGTAGAAATGAATCTACGGTTGTCTGAAAAATACATCTTGGTACCTACTGCGCTTATTAGACTATGACCCAACCATAGAGATTGAATCTCTCAATGTTGATTCTAAACATGATTTCATTGGGGAGTTGTAGGGCCTCCGGCGGGCTATATGAGAGAGTATATTTTATTTTGTTTGTTATTCTACTCCATCGCTGTCTTCAGCATTATATTATTACTGTATCTTCTCAGAATGTTATGATCCAAGTTGGAACACTCAACTTTTATCTTGGTCTTTGTACTACTTGCTTTGCCTTCTGACACAAGGATTGTTTACATGTCTTTCCTTATACGTTGTATGCTGTATTCATATAGTGCTTCAATAGTAGATCCTCTAAAAAATAAAATAAAAAAAATGTGTGTATGTATATATATTTATATCTATATATCTATATGTTGCCAGTCTGGTAGGTGCTGTGGTAACACTCATGGTTGCCGTTTGAATTGTTTTCTGCGCCGCCTTCTAGGCATCTTTAGCAATGGACATTTGTGGGAGCTATTTCGTTGTTGCTCCGATCAGATGGCTGTTGCCTGTTAAGGCACCTGACAGCTCCGAGTTCCATCTAATGCACTTGAATGGGCATCCAGAGTCTGGATTTGGGAGCACAGACTATGGACTTATTAACACATTTTGTTTGCACCTCCTGAGGCTGTGAAAAAAAAATGTGACTTTACGCCACTTATGGTCGTTTATGGTGCTGCTCTGCCAAGCAGCCCTCGTTTTTAGTCTTGCATGTATAATATGTCAAGTCTACTGTACAGTTGCAATGTGCAGTATGAACTCGTCCGTGTAATGTATGCTATGTTTTTCCCCCTTCTTATGCTATGTCTTCCCCCTTCATGTTGCTGCTTGGCGATGCATTGTACCACAAAGAATTCCTAGTGTACGTGAGTACACCTGGCCAATAAAGCTGATTCTGATTCGGTAATAGACGCCCATTCTTTTAGAAAGCCAGCAGGTGGCGCACGCCACAATTGAATCGGCCCCATGCTGTGTGGTGGCCTGGTTTATTTCAGGTATGTGTAAACTGAACCAGAAAATATTTTTGACATTTGTAATAAGAGAAGTGCATTGTCAGTCTTGATATTTGGCTGAGTTCTTACTATTGTCATAGTCGTCCTACTGTATGTATGTCGATACACCATAGTAAAAACTCTATTGATGTGCTACACACTTATTAAAAGAGGTAATATAAATTTTTGCAGATGAGTTAGGAATATTAAGAACTTCCTATAAACATCATTTGCTTTACAGGATGTGAGCTGCAATGAGATCCAAGTACTCCCATCACATATTGGCAAATTAGAATCATTACGGGATCTTAACATCAGGAGAAATCACTTGGTACGGCTGCCAGAAGGTGAGTAGAAAAAATGGCTTATGAATTGATTTTTATGGGTTAGTATACAGATTCCAAGGGAGTTTCACTTCCTTCACTACTGTCATGCTTCTCATTTTCTATTTATTCTTTTAATTGGCCATTCCTTATAGAGTCAAAAGAACGGAAGGATTGCATTTTTTTTTCATGTTTATCTTATCACTGTGGTGCTAGTATTCAGTGTTTCTCAATGTGATTGAAGTGCTAGTAAACCACTCTGAAATACCACATAGAAATATAGGGGTAACATTAATTATTTTCGTCAAATTGCAGAATAAATGATTTGTAAATTAATAGAAAACACTAAACATAGTGGTTTACAAAAGTAATCTATACACAAAAAAAACCCAAAAAACAGAATTTTTGTCTGCCTGTTTGTGCCGGCATCACGCAAAAACTACTGGATGAATTTGGATTGCATTTTCACTATTGTATAGCTTAGTGACCTACAAAGAAACTGAGGTATGTATGATCTTGATGTGACATCAGAAAGAGGAGCAATAAAGGAAAAAACATCCTTTGACACTCAGCGCACAATAAGTTGGCATTCCGATCATGCTTCTGCGGAATTGGTCTCCGCCCAAGTTATGCAACGGAACCCGACTTAAAGTGACTGTTCTGCAGAGGAATCTAATTGAGGCACAGACTATTGGGATGTGGCTCAGGTGAGACTGTTTTTCTCTAACGTCCTAGTGGATGCTGGGAACTCCGAAAGGACCATGGGGAATAGCGGCTCCGCAGGAGTCTGGGCACAACTAAAAGAAAGCTTTTAGACTACCTGGTGTGCACTGGCTCCTCCCACTATGACCCTCCTCCAAGCCTCAGTTAGATTTTTGTGCCCGGCCGAGCTGGATGCACACTAGGGGCTCTCCTGAGCTCTTAGAAGAAAGTATATTTTAGGTTTTTTATTTTACAGTGAGACCTGCTGGCAACAGGCTCACTGCAACGAGGGACTAAGGGAAGAAGAAGCGAACCTACCTGCTTGCAGCTAGCTTGGGCTTCTTAGGTTACTGGACACCATTAGCTCCAGAGGGACCGACCGCATGGAACTGGCCTTGGTGTTCGGTCCCGGAGCCGCGCCGCCGTCCCCCTTACAGAGCCAGAAGCAAGAAGAAGTCCGGAAAATCGGCGGCATGAAGACTTCTGTCTTCTCCAAGGTAGCGCACAGCACTGCAGCTGTGCGCCATTGCTTCTCATACACACTTCACACTCCGGTCACTGAGGGTGCAGGGCGCTGGGGGGGGGGGGCGCCCTGAGCAGCAATAAAAACACATTGGCTGGCAAAACAATCACAATATATAGCCCCAGAGGCTATATATGTGATGTAGTACAGAAAAAATTATGGCTACAGGTGCCACCAAGCGCCTTGGCAAATGTATTCACAACACAATGATGTGATAATTACCCCTGCCAGAATCCTTAAAAAAGCGGGAGAATAGCCCGCGAAAAAGGGGCGGAGCTATCCCCCTCAGCACACTGGCGCCATTTTTCCCTCACAGTTCCGCTGGAAGGAAGCTCCCTGGCTCTCCCCTGCAGTCTACACTACAGAAAAAGGGTAAAAAAGAGAGGGGGGGCACTAAATTTAGGCGCAGTAAATATTATAGCAGCTATAGGGGACATAATTCAGTTAGTCCCTGCAGTATATAGCGCTCTGGTGTGTGCTGGCATACTCTCTCTCTGTCTCCCCAAAGGGCTTCTGTGGGGTCCTGTCCTCTGTTTAGAGCATTCCCGGTGTGTGTGCGGTGTGTCGGTACGGCTGTGTCGACATGTTTGAGGAGGAAAATTATGTGGAGGCGGAGCAGATGCCTGTAGAAGTGATGTCACCCCCTGCGGGGCAGACACCTGAGTGGATGGTTTTATGGAAGGAATTACGTGCAAGTGTCGACTCCTTACACAAAAAATTTGACGACATGCCAAATGCGGGACAGCCGGCTTCTCAGCTTGTGCCTGCCCAGGTGTCTCAAAGGCCATCAGGGGCTCTAAAACGCCCACTACCTCAGATGGCAGACCCAGATGTCGACACGGATACTGATACCAGTGTCGACGACGATGAGTCTAATCTAATGTCCACTAAGGCCATTCGCTGCATGATTGAGGCAATGAAAGAGGTGTTACACATTTCAGATTTAAACCCAGGTACCACAAAAAAGGGTATTATGTTTGGGGAGAAAAAACTACCCGTAGTTTTTCCCCCATCTGAAGAATTAAATGAAGTGTGTGAAGAAGCGTGGGCTTTCCCTGATAAAAGATTGATAATCTCAAAAAAATTACTAATGGCGTTCCCTTTCCCGCCAGAGGATAGGGCACGTTGGGAAACACCTCCTAGGGTGGATAAAGCGCTCACACGTTTGTCTAAAAAGGTGGCACTTCCGTCTCCAGATACGGCCGCCCTGAAGGTGCCTGCGGATAGAAAACAGGAGGCGATCCTGAAGTCTATATATACACACACACAGGCATTATACTTAGGCCAGCTATTGCGTCAGCATGGATGTGCAGTGCTGCCGCTGCGTGGTTAGATTCCCTGTCAGAAAATATTGACACCCTAGACAGGGACACTATTCTGCTAACCATAGAGCATATAAAAGACTCAGTCTTATACATGAGAGATGCACAGAGGGAGATCTGCCGGCTGGCATCTAAAATAAGTGCATTGTCCATTTCTGCTAGGAGAGGCTTATGGACCCGGCAGTGGACAGGGGATGCAGATTCCAAAAGGCACATGGAAGTTTTGCCTTATAAGGGTGAGGAGTTATTCGGGGATGGTCTCTCGGACCTCGTTTCCACAGCGACAGCTGGGAAGTCAACATTTTTACCACATGTTCCCTCACAGCCTAAAAAAGCGCCGTTTTATCAGGTACAGTCCTTTCGGACCCAGAAAAACAGGCGAGGAAAAGGCGGGTCCTTTCTGTCCAGAGGCAGAGGTAGGGGAAAAAGGCTGCAACAAACAGCTAGTTCCCAGGAGCAAAAGTCCTCCCCCGCTTCTTCCAAGTCCGCCGCATGACGGTGGGGCTCCACAGGCGGAGCCAGGTACGGTGGGGGGGCCGCCTCCAAAATTTCAGCGATCAGTGGGCTCGCTCACAGGTGGATCCCTGGATCTTTCAAGTAGTATCTCAGGGGTACAAGCTGGAATTCGAGGCGTCTCCCCCCCGCCGTTTCCTCAAATCAGCCTTGCCAGCAACTCCCTCGGACAGGGAGGCTGTGCTAGAGGCAATTCACAAGCTGTATTCCCAGCGCGTGATAGTCAAGGTGCCCCTACTTCAACAAGGACGGGGTTACTATTCTACACTGTTTGTGGTACCGAAACCGGACGGTTCGGTGAGACCCATTTTAAATTTGAAATCCTTGAACACATACATAAAAAAATTCAAGTTCAAGATGGAATCGCTCAGGGCGGTTATTGCAAGTCTAGACGAGGGGGATTACATGGTATCCCTGGACATCAAGGATGCTTACCTGCATGCTTACCTCCTCACCAGGAGTACCTCAGATTTGCGGTACAGAATTGCCATTACCAATTCCAGACGCTGCCGTTTGGTCTGTCCACGGCACCGAGGGTCTTTACCAAGGTAATGGCGGAAATGATGATACTCCTTCGAAAAAAGGGAGTTTTAATTATCCCATACTTGGACGATCTCATAATAAAGGCGAGATCCAAGGAGCAGTTGTTGGTAGGAGTAGTACTATCTCAGGAGGTGCTACACCAGCACGGTTGGATTCTAAATATTCCAAAGTCACAGCTGGTTCCGACGACACGTCTACTGTTCCTGGGAATGATTCTGGACACAGTCCAGAAAAAAGTGTTTCTCCCAGAGGAAAAAGCCATGGAGCTGTCGTCTCTAGTCAGAAACCTCCTGAAACCAAAACAGGTGTCGGTGCATCACTGCACGCGAGTCCTGGGAAAGATGGTGGCTTCTTACGAAGCAATTCCTTTCGGCAGGTTCCATGCCAGAATCTTTCAGTGGGACCTGTTGGACCAATGGTCCGGATCGCATCTTCAGATGCATCGGCTAATAACCCTGTCTCCAAGAACCAGGGTGTCTCTGCTGTGGTGGCTGCAGAGTGCTCATCTTCTCGAGGGCCGCAGATTCGGCATACAGGACTGTGTCCTGGTGACCACGGATGCCAGCCTTCGAGGCTGGGGGGCAGTCACACAGGGAAGAAACTTCCAAGGACTATGGTCGAGTCAGGAGACTTCCCTACACATAAATATTCTAGAACTGAGGGCCATTTACAATGCCCTAAGTCAGGCAAAACCCCTGCTTCTACACCAGCCGGTACTGATCCAGTCAGACAACATCACGGCGGTCGCCCATGTAAACCGACAGGGCGGCACAAGAAGCAGGACGGCAATGGCAGAAGCCACAAGGATTCTCCGATGGGCGGAAAATCATGTGCTAGCACTGTCAGCAGTGTTCATTCCGGGAGTGGACAACTGGGAAGCAGACTTCCTCAGCAGGCACGACCTCCACCCGGGAGAGTGGGGACTTCATCCAGAAGTCTTTCAAATGATTGTAAACCAGTGGGAAAAACCACAGGTGGACATGATGGCGTCCCGCCTAAACAAAAAACTAGAGAGATATTGTGCCAGGTCAAGGGACCCTCAGGCGATAGCGGTGGACGCTCTAGTGACACCGTGGGTGTACCAGTCGGTTTATGTGTTCCCTCCCCTGCCTCTCATACCAAAGGTACTGAGAATAATAAGAAAACGAGGAGTAAGGACAATACTCGTGGTTCCGGATTGGCCAAGAAGAGCGTGGTACCCGGAACTTCAAGAGATGATTTCAGAGGACCCATGGCCTCTGCCGCTCAGACAGGACCTGCTGCAGCAGGGGCCCTGTCTGTTCCAAGACTTACCGCGGCTGCGTTTGACGGCATGGCGGTTGAACACCGGATCCTAAAGGAGAAAGGCATTCCGGAGGATGTCATTCCTACGCTGATTAAAGCCAGGAAAGATGTAACTGTAAAGCATTATCATCGCATATGGCGAAAATATGTTGCTTGGTGTGAGGCCAATAAGGCCCCAACAGAGGAATTTCAGCTGGGTCGATTTCTGCACTTCCTACAGGCAGGAGTGACTATGGGCCTAAAATTAGGATCCATTAAGGTGCAGATATCGGCTCTGTCGATTTTCTTCCAAAAAGAACTAGCTTCACTACCTGAAGTTCAGACATTTGTAAAAGGAGTGCTGCATATTCAGCCCCCTTTTGTGCCTCCAGTGGCACCCTGGGATCTCAACGTGGTGTTGAATTTCCTAAAATCACATTGGTTTGAGCCACTAAAGACCGTGGATCTAAAATATCTCACGTGGAAAGTGGTCATGTTATTGGCCTTGGCTTCGGCCAGGCGTGTATCAGAATTGGCGGCTTTGTCATTTAAAAGCCCTTATCTGATTTTCCATATGGATAGGGCAGAATTGAGGACTCGTCCCCAGTTTCTCCCTAAGGTGGTATCGGCTTTTCACTTGAACCAACCTATTGTAGTGCCTGCGGCTACTAGCGACTTGGAGGATTCCAAGTTGCTGGACGTAGTCAGGGCCTTGAAAATTTATGTTTCCAGGACGGCTGGAGTCAGGAAAACTGACTCGCTATTTATCCTGTATGCACCCAACAAACTGGGTGCTCCTGCTTCTAAGACTCGCTGGATTTGTAGCACAATTCAGCTGGCGCATTCTGCAGCTGGACTGCCGCATCCTAAATCAGTTAAAGCCCATTCTACAAGGAAGGTGTGCTCATCTTGGGCGGCTGCCCGAGGGGTCTCGGCTTTACAACTTTGCCGAGCTGCTACTTGGTCAGGGGCAAACACGTTTGCTAAATTCTACAAATTTGATACCCTGGCTGAGGAGGACCTTGAGTTCTCTCATTCGGTGCTGCAGAGTCATCCGCACTCTCCCGCCCGTTTGGGAGCTCTGGTATAATCCCCATGGTCCTTTCGGAGTTCCCAGCATCCACTAGGACGTTAGAGAAAATAAGATTTTACTCACCGGTAAATCTATTTCTCGTAGTCCGTAGTGGATGCTGGGCGCCCGTCCCAAGTGCGGATTGTCTGCAATAATTGTACATAGTTATTGTTCACTAACGGGTTATTGTTATGAGCCATCTGTTGAGAGGCTCAGTTATGTTTCATACTGTTAACTGGATATGGTATCACGTGTTATACGGTGTGATTGGTGTGGCTGGTATGAGTCTTACCCGGGATTCAAAATCCTTCCTTATTGTGTCAGCTCTTCCGGGCACAGTATCCTAACTGAGGCTTGGAGGAGGGTCATAGTGGGAGGAGCCAGTGCACACCAGGTAGTCTAAAAGCTTTCTTTTAGTTGTGCCCAGACTCCTGCGGAGCCGCTATTCCCCATGGTCCTTTCGGAGTTCCCAGCATCCACTACGGACTACGAGAAATAGATTTACCGGTGAGTAAAATCTTATTTTATACCTTGTATATCCACTTATCCCTGACAATTTTCCTTTTCAAGTCAAACGCCTGCAGTTTCCTTTAAGTGTCTGCTTCGCTGTGACGATCAACAAGTCACAGGGACAAATGCTTAGGGCTGCAGGCATAGATCTCAGGACCAGTTGCTTCTCTCATGGACGGCTTTACGTAGCTTGCTCATGAGTTAGTAGCCCCAAGCATTTTTTTTGTGTTAATCCCTGAAGAAAAAACTGCAAATATTGTTTACAAAGAAATTCTGTGATCAGTATGTACAATATAAAATATGCTCAGCAATATTAGATGGCACTACTGCCTTTGTAAAATTAGTTCTGCTGAGCAATAATGGACATCCATGCAAGCGAAGCTGCGGGTAAACACTAGTCTTAAATAAAAACATAACAATCTCTTGTGACTCAGTCAATTCCCTCCTTAGTCAGGTGTGTATGATGGTTCTCAATTTAACAGATTCTCAGTGTAGACGTTCATACAGCCGGCAAACAAAATATTGTTAGTTATGTACACCTGCTATATGTGTTAATGGCGTTGTTCATACATTTTAGTGTATCTCACAGTCAGGGATAATAGAACTTACAAGGTGGATGCCTTGATTGCTTCTGAATAAAGTTACCACTGAGGTGATTAAGGCAACAATGTTACCAGTAATAGAACCTTTCTTTCTCCAGAATGTTAATTCATAAATGTCTAACTTGCATAATGTGAAGTTCTTAGTATGCCGGTATCTCTTTGAGAAATATAATTTTCCAATAAATAGAAATGTCTCACGCGGGTATCCGATAGGGTCCATCTTAGGTGTAATGCAGTCACCAGTCTGGCATTTTTTTTAAAGTGCAAACATGTACAGGGCTAAACCATGCTTTGTTTATGATTGCCCCTTTAAAAAAGATCTGAGTTCGGCCGGGGACCCTCAAGGCTGCTGAACTCTGATTTCATTACATCCTGCCCCTTATCTCCGTAAGAAGGGTCACTTCTGCCCGGATCAGAATACAGTTAGCACTGGTGTAGTTATTGGCCTATAGTAAAAGTGGAATCTACATATTTAGACAGCACTGGTTTGTATATATATTTCTCTATCGTCCTAAGTGGATGCTGGGGTTCCTGAAAGGACCATGGGGAACAGCGGCTCCGCAGGAGACAGGGCACAAAAGTAAAGCTTTTACAGGTCAGGTGGTGTGTACTGGCTCCTCCCCCTATGACCCTCCTCCAGACTCCAGTTAGATTTTTGTGCCCGGCCGAGAAGGGTGCAATTCTAGGTGGCTCTCATAAAGAGCTGCTTAGAGAGTTTAGCTTAGGTTTTTTATTTTACAGTGATTCCTGCTGGCAACAGGATCACTGCAACGAGGGACAGAGGGGAGAAGAAGTGAACTCACCTGCGTGCAGGATGGATTGGCTTCTTGGCTACTGGACATGAAGCTCCAGAGGGACGATCACAGGTACAGCCTGGATGGTCACCGGAGCCACGCCGCCGGCCCCCTCACAGATGCTGAAGCAAGAAGAGGTCCAGAATCGGCGGCTGAAGACTCCTGCAGTCTTCTTAAGGTAGCGCACAGCACTGCAGCTGTGCGCCATTTTCCTCTCAGCACACTTCACACGGCAGTCACTGAGGGTGCAGGGCGCTGGGGGGGGGCGCCCTGGGAGGCAAATGAAAACCTTTAAAAAGGCTAAAAATACCTCACATATAGCCCCAGAGGCTATATGGAGATATTTACCCCTGCCTAAATGTACTAAATAGCGGGAGACGAGCCCGCCGAAAAAGGGGCGGGGCCTATCTCCTCAGCACACGGCGCCATTTTCTGTCACAGCTCCGCTGGTCAGGAAGGCTCCCAGGTCTCTCCCCTGCACTGCACTACAGAAACAGGGTATAACAGAGAGGGGGGGCAGAATAAATGGCAATATATTAATATAAAAGCAGCTATAAGGGAGCACTTAATCATAAGGCTATCCCTGTCATATATAGCGCTTTTTGGTGTGTGCTGGCAGACTCTCCCTCTGTCTCCCCAAAGGGCTAGTGGGTCCTGTCTTCGTATAGAGCATTCCCTGTGTGTCTGCTGTGTGTCGGTACGTGTGTGTCGACATGTATGAGGACGTTATTGGTGTGGAGGCGGAGCAATTGCCAAATATGAGGATGTCACCTCCTAGGGGGTCGACACCAGAATGGATGCCTTTATTTGTGGAATTACGGGATAGCGTCAACTCGCTTAAGCAGTCGTTTGCCGACATGAGGCGGCCGGACACTCAATTAGTGTCTGTCCAGGCGCCTCAAACACCGTCAGGGGCTGTAAAACGTCCCTTGCCTCAGTCGGTCGACACAGACCCAGACACAGGCACTGATTCCGGTGGTGAAGGTGACGAATCAACCGTATTTTCCAGTAGGGCCACACGTTATATGATTTTGGCAATAAAGGAGATGTTACATTTAGCTGATACTACAGGTACCACTAAACAGGGTATTATGTGGGGTGTGAAAAAACTACCAGTAGTTTTTACCGAATCAGAAGAATTAAATGACGTGTGTGATGAAGCGTGGGGTGCCCCGATAAAAAACTGCTAATTTCAAAGAAGTTATTGGCTTTATACCCTTTCCCGCCAGAGGTTAGGGAGCGCTGGGAAACACCTCCTAGGGTGGACAAAGCGCTAACACGCTTATCAAAACAAGTGGCGTTACCCTCTCCTGAGACGGACGCACTTAAAGATCCATCAGATAGGAGGATGGAAAATATCCAAAAAGGTATATACACACATGCAGGTGTTATACTACGACCAGCTATTGCGACTGCCTGGATGTGCAGTGCTGGGGTAGTTTGGTCAGAGTCCCTGATCAAAAATATTGATACCCTGGACAGGGACAATATTTTACTGTCGTTAGAACAAATAAAGGATGCATTTCTTTATATGCGTGATGCACAGAGAGATATCTGCACACTGGCATCACGGGTAAGTGCTATGTCCATTTCGGCCAGAAGAGCTTTATGGACACGACAGTGGACAGGCGATGCGTAGAGGAGTTATTTGAGGTCGGTCTATCGGATTTGGTGGCCACGGCTACGGCCGGGAAATCCACCTTTCTACCTCAAGTCACTCCCCAACAGAAAAAGGCACCGACCTTTCAACCGCAGCCCTTTCGTTCCTTTAAAAATAAGAGAGCAAAGGGCTATTCATATCTGCCACGAGGCAGAGGACGAGGGAAGAGACAGCAACAGGCAGCTCCTTCCCAGGAACAGAAGCCCTCCCCGGCTTCTACAAAAGCCTCAGCATGACGCTGGGGCTTCGCAAGCGGACTCGGGGGCGGTAGGCGGTCGTCTCAAAAATTACAGCGTGCAGTGGGCTCACTCGCAGGTAAATCCCTGGATCCTGCAGATAATATCTCAGGGGTACAGGTTGAAATTAGAGACAGAGCCACCTCGCCGTTTCCTGAAGTCTGCTTTACCAACGTCCCCCTCAGAAAGGGAGACGGTTTTGGAAGCCATTCACAAGCTGTATTCTCAGCAGGTGATAGTCAAGGTACCTCTTCTACAACAAGGGAAGGGGTATTATTCCACTCTATTTGTGGTACCGAAGCCGGATGGCTCGGTAAGGCCTATTCTAAATCTGAAGTCCTTGAACCTATACAAAAAGAAGTTCAAGTTCAAGATGGAGTCACTCAGAGCAGTGATAGCGAACCTGGAAGAAGGGGACTTTATGGTATCCTTGGACATCAAGGATGCGTATCTCCACGTTCCAATTACCCCTCACACCAGGGGTACCTCAGGTTCGTTGTACAAAACTGTCACTATCAGTTTCAGACGCTGCCGTTTGGTTTGTCCACGGCACCTCGGGTCTTTACAAAGGTAATGGCCGAGATAATATTTCTTCTTCGAAGAAAAGGCGTATTAATTATCCCATACTTGGACGATCTCCTAATAAGGGCAAGGTCCAGAGAACAGCTAGAGATGGGTTTAGCACTATCTCAAGAGGTGCTAAAGCAGCACGGATGGATTCTGAATATTCCAAAATCCCAATTAATGCCGACAACTCGTCTGCTGTTCCTGGGGATGATTCTGGACACAGTTCAGAAAAAGGTTTTTCTTCCCGAAGAAAAAGCCAAGGAGTTATCTGACCTGGTCAGGAACCTCCTAAAACCAGGAAAGGTGTCTGTACATCAATGCACAAGAGTCCTGGGAAAAAATGGTAGCTTCTTACGAAGCAATCCCTTTCGGCAGATTCCATGCAAAGGGATCTGTTGGACAAATGGTCAGGGTCGCATCTTCAGATGCACCTGCGGATAACCCTGTCGCCGAGGACAAGGGTATCCCTTCTGTGGTGGTTGCAGGAGGCTCATCTATTGGAGGGCCGCAGATTCGGCATACAGGATTGGATCCTGGTGACCACGGATGCCAGCCTGAGAGGCTGGGGAGCAGTCACACAGGGAAGAAATTTCCAGGGAGTGTGGTCGAGCCTGAAAAAGTCTCTTCACATAAGCATTCTGGAACTAAGAGCAATCTACAATGCTCTAAGCCAGGCGGAACCTCTGCTTCAAGGAAGACCGGTGTTGATCCAGTCGGACAACATCACGGCAGTCGCCCATGTAAACAGACAGGGCGGCACAAGAAGCAGGAGGGAAATGGCAGAAGCTGCCAGGATCCTTCGCTGGGCGGAGAATCACGTGATAGCACTGTCAGCAGTATTCATCCCGGGCGTGGACAACTGGGAAGCAGACTTCCTCAGCAGACACGACCTTCACCCGGGAGAGTGGGGACTTCATCCAGAAGTTTTCCACATGCTATTAAACCGTTGGGTAAAACCAATGGTGGACATGATGGCGTCTCGCCTCAACAAAACACTGGACAGGTATTGCGCCAGGTCAAGAGATCCGCAGGCAATAGCTGTGGACGCGCTGGTAACACCTTGGGTGTACCAGTCGGTATATGTGTTTCCTCCTCTGCCTCTCATACCAAAGGTATTGAGGATTATACGGCAAAGAGGAGTAAGACTAGTGGCTCCGGATTGGCCAAGAAGGACTTGGTACCCGGAACTTCAAGAGATGGTCACGGACGATCCGTGGCATCTACTTCTGAGAAGGGACCTGCTTCAGCAGGGTCCTTGTCTTTTTCAAGACTTACCGCGGCTGCGTTTGACGGCATGGCGTTGAATGCCAGATCCTAAAAGGAAAAGGCATTCCAGAAGAAGTCATTCCTACCTTGATAAAGGCAAGGAAGGAAGTCACCGCGAAGCATTATCGCCGTATTTGGCGAAAATATGTTGCGTGGTGCGAGCAGCGGAGTGCTCCGATGGAGGAATTTCAACTGGGTCGTTTTCCTACATTTCCTGCAATCAGGATTGTCTATGGGTCTCAAATTGGGATCTATTAAGGTTCAAATTTCGGCCCTATCAATATTCTTCCACAAAGAATTGGCCTCAGTCCCTGAGGTCCAGATTTTTATCAAAGGAGTACTGCATATACAGCCTCCTGTGGTGCCTAAGGTGGCACCGTGGGATCTAAATGTAGTTTTAGATTTCCTCAAATCCAATTGGTTTGAACCACTAAAGAATGTGGATTTGAAATATCTCACATGGAAAGTGACTATGTTACTGGCCCTGGCTTCGGCCGGGAGAGTATCTGAACTGGCGGCTTTGTCTTATAAAAGCCCTTATTTAATTTTCCATTCGACATAGGGCAGAGCTGCGGACGCGTCCGCATTTTCTCCCTAAGGTGGTATCAGCGTTTCACCTGAACCAGCCTATTGTAGTGCCTGCGGCTACAGACGACTTGAAGGACTCCAAGTTGTTGGACGTTGTCAGAGCCTTAAAAATATACATTTAAAGGACGGCTGGAGTCAGAAAATCTGACTCGCTGTTTATACTGTATGCACCCAACAAGTTGGGTGCACCTGCTTCTAAGCAGTCGATTGCTCGTTGGTTTTGTAACAAAATTCAACTTGTACATTCTGTGGCAGGCCTGCCACAGCCTAAATCTGTTAAGGCCCATTCCGCAAGGAAGGTGGGCTCATCTTGGGCGGCTGCCCGAGGGGTCTCGGCATTACAACTCTGCCGAGCAGCTACGTGGTCAGGGGAGAACACGTTTGTAAATTTTTACAAATTTGATACCCTGGCAAAGGAGGACCTGGAGTTCTCTCATTCGGTGCTGCAGAGTCATCCGCACTCTCCCGCCCGTTTGGGAGCTTTGGTATAATCCCCATGGTCCTTTCAGGAACCCCAGCATCCACTTAGGACGATAGAGAAAATAAGAATTTACTTACCGATAATTCTATTTCTCGGAGTCCGTAGTGGATGCTGGGCGCCCATCCCAAGTGCGGATTATCTGCAATACTTGTACATAGTTATTGTTAACTAATTCGGGTTATTGTTTAGGAAGCCATCTTTCAGAGGCTCCTCTGTTATCATACTGTTAACTGGGTTTAGATCACAAGTTGTACGGTGTGATTGGTGTGGCTGGTATGAGTCTTACCCGGGATTCAAAATCCTCCCTTATTGTGTACGCTCGTCCGGGCACAGTACCTAACTGGAGTCTGGAGGAGGGTCATAGGGGGAGGAGCCAGTACACACCACCTGACCTGTAAAAGCTTTACTTTTGTGCCCTGTCTCCTGCGGAGCCGCTGTTCCCCATGGTCCTTTCAGGAACCCCAGCATCCACTACGGACTCCGAGAAATAGAATTATCGGTAAGTAAATTCTTATTTTTTTTAACAGCTGTTTGGGCACTAGTTTGAGGTCTTTGATGTTGGTATTGTGAGGTTTGTGGAAGGGGGAAATACTCCATTATTAGTTTTTAATGATGACATACTGTAGTATAAAGTAATGGTAAGACTGAACCATTCCTTACTCATTTGCATTTCTTAACTAAAATGTCAGCAATTAATGTTTTGGTTTTTATTAATGTTGTCATATTATCAGTTTTTTATTGTCATTGAATAACTTTAAAAACATCTTATTTTGAGAAATCTTCGGCTCTTTTGCATTACTTTCTGCTAATATGAAATATTCAACATTTCCAGGGTTAATATGGAGTTCCCTTTCACTTTAAGAGTGAGTGGGATGAACAAGCTTTGTTATGCACAATTGCTTCTTTACTAATGGTTTCTCAGCAGTGCCAAACTATGTTGGCATGGGATGAACAGTAGTAATTGTGTCTTGGGCTGTTTAACCATCTTAGCATAGTAAATGTGCAATTTCCACTCATACAACAGAACTGTGAAAACAGATTAATGGAACAGAGATTGAGACCTAACATTACAGGGCTCAGGCAATTGCCATACTTTTGGTAATGCAAATGGCTGCATTTCAACAAACATTAACAAGTTACGTTTTTCATCTTTAAACAATAACACACAGACAGGTAACATGATTTTGATACTTATTATTTTGAATTTTTTTTGAATTTCTTAATTTGTTTCCTGCTTATTGAGCCATTTGTTTCTGTAGCAGCCTGTGCTCAAGAGAGAATATCAAGAAAGCATCTGTTTTTTCTGGTAAATCAGCGTGGTCCTGTGGTTTAGAATTTTTAACGCTCTCTTGTGTACGGGGCAGTTGAGCAAATAGTCAGTATTACAGTCTCTTTTTATATTTATTTGCCATTGTGAAATGTTGAATTATTTTGGGCAGAGTAGATGTTAATAGTGGTTATTAAATTGTTCCAAAAGTCATGTGCTGTTCTATTTTAAAAAGTCTCTATTGCGCAACACAATTCTAATAAGCCATTGTTTTGTTATGTGTGGCTAAATAGATTATTAGCAATGCAAATGGCTTTGTCATCAGGAATGATTATGATATAATGTAGATTTTATACAGGTGTAATTGCCGTGATTTGGGAAAACAATTACATATTTCTCTGACACTTCCCGGTTCTGTATCTGTTTTGGTGGTTGAAGAGATTTAGTAAAGGTGTGGGGACTATGCTTCTAGTATAGCAACACCTGATTCTATGTACTTCATGTCATTTTCCTTCCGGACACTTCAACGCTTTTGAAAGTCTTTGGTTACTGATGCTTCGTAAATAGATAAATGAGTTCAAGCTGTAATGTCACGTCACACATGCTCTACCTATACTGCTTTTGTAGTCTAGTCTGTTTTATGTAAGGGATTCTGAGACTAGGGCTAAGACTCTGGGGGTGGCGGCTCGGGCTAAGACTCTGGGGGTGGTGGCTAGGGCGAAGACTCAATAGGTGACGGCTACATCCGCCCTCAGAATGATGCCCTGTCAGTAATTTAAGAATGGCTGTACACTCCCTGTAGAATGGAATTTTCTCTGACGTCCTAGTGGATGCTGGGAACTCCGAAAGGACCATGGGGAACAGCGGCTCCGCAGGAGACTGGGCACAAAAGTAAAAGCTTTAGGACTAGCTGGTGTGCACTGGCTCCTCCCCCTATGACCCTCCTCCAAGCCCCAGTTAGATTTTTGTGCCCGAACGAGAAGGGTGCAATCTAGGTGGCTCTCCTGAGCTGCTTAGAGTAAAAGTTTAAATTAGGTTTTTTATTTTCAGTGAGTCCTGCTGGCAACAGGCTCACTGCATCGAGGGACTAAGGGGAGAAGAAGCGAACTCACCTGCGTGCAGAGTGGATTGGGCTTCTTAGGCTACTGGACATTAGCTCCAGAGGGACGATCACAGGCCCAGCCATGGATGGGTCCCAGAGCCGCGCCGCCGTCCCCCTTACAGAGCCAGAAGAGCAGAAGAGGTCCGGAAAATCGGCGGCAGAAGACGTCCTGTCTTCAATAAGGTAGCGCACAGCACCGCAGCTGTGCGCCATTGCTCTCAGCACACTTCACACTCCGGTCACTGAGGGTGCAGGGCGCTGGGGGGGGGGCGCCCTGAGACGCAATAAAAATACCTTAGATGGCAAAAAAAAATACATCACATATAGCTCCTGGGCTATATGGATGCATTTAACCCCTGCCAGAATACATAGAAAAACGGGAGATAGGCTCCGCCCCCTTATCGGCGGCCTTATCTCCTCAGCACACTGGCGCCATTTTCCCTCACAGCTCCGTTGGAGGGAAGCTCCCTGGCTCTCCCCTGCAGTCACTACACTACAGAAAGGGTTAAAAAAGAGAGGGGGGGCACTAATTACGCGCAGTATTAAAGATACAGCAGCTATAAGGGGAAAAACACTTATATAAGGTTATCCCTGTATATATATAGCGCTCTGGTGTGTGCTGGCAAACTCTCCCTCTGTCTCCCCAAAGGGCTAGTGGGGTCCTGTCCTCTATCAGAGCATTCCCTGTGTGTGTGCTGTATGTCGGTACGTTTGTGTCGACATGTATGAGGAGAAAAATGATGTGGAGACGGAGCAGATTGCCTGTAATAGTGATGTCACCCCCTAGGGGTCGACACCTGAGTGGATGAACTGTTGGAAGGAATTACGTGACAGTGTCAGCTCTGTATAAAAGACAGTGGTTGACATGAGACAGCCGGCTACTCAGCTTGTGCCTGTCCAGACGTCTCATAGGCCGTCAGGGGCTCTAAAGCGCCCGTTACCTCAGATGGCAGATATAGACGCCGACACGGATACTGACTCCAGTGTCGACGGTGAAGAGACGAATGTGACTTCCAGTAGGGCCACACGTTACATGATTGAGGCAATGAAAAATGTTTTACACATTTCTGATAATACGAGTACCACCAAAAAGGGGTATTATGTTCGGTGAGGAAAAACTGCCTGTAGTTTTCCTGAATCTGAGAAATTAAATGAGGTGTGTGATGATGCGTGGGTTTCCCCCGATAACAACTGATAATTTCTAAAATGTTATTGGCATTATATCCTTTCCCGCCAGAGGTTAGGGTGCGTTGGGAAACACCCCCTAGGGTGGATAAAGCACTCACACGCTTGTAAGGGCTCTACCCTCTCCTGAGATGGCCGCCCTTAAGGATCCTGCTGATAGAAAGCAGGAGGGTATCCTAAAATGTATTTACACACATACTGGTGTTATACTGCGACCAGCAATCGCCTCAGCCTGGATGTGCAGTGCTGGGTTGGCGTGGTCGGATTCCCTGACTGAAAATATTGATACCCTAGATAGGGACAGTATATTTTTGCCTATAGAGCATTTAAAAGATGCATTTCTATATATGCGTGATGCACAGCGGAATATTTGCCGACTGGCATCAAGTCTAAGTGCGTTGTCCATTTCTACCAGTAGAGGGTTATGGACACGACAGTGGTCAGGTGATGCGGATTCCAAACGGCATTTGGAAGTATTGCCTTATTAAGGGGAGGAGTTATTTGGGGTCGGTCTTTCAGACCTGGTGGCCACGGCAACAGCTGGGAAATCCACGTTTGTACCCCAGGTCGCCTCTCAACATGAGAAGACGCCGTATTATCAGGCGCAGTCTTTTCGTGGACAAGCGGGCAAAAGGTTCCTCATTTCTGCCCCGTGACAGAGGGAGAGGAAAAAGGCTGCAGAAATCAGCCAGTTCCCAGGAACAGAAACCCTCTCCCGCCTCTGCCAAGCCCTCAGTATGACGCTGGGGCTTTACAAGCAGAATCAGGCACGGTGGGGGGCCCGTCTCAATGAATTTCAGCGCGCAGTGGGCTCACTCGCAAGTAGACCCCTGGATCCTTCAGGTGATATCTCAGGGTTACAAATTGGAATTCGAGACGTCTCCCCCTCGCCGTTTCCTAAAGTCGGCTTTACCGATGTCTCCTTCTGACAGGGAGACAGTTTTGGAAGCCATTCACAAGCTGCATTCCCAGCAGGTGATAATCAAGGTACCCCTCCTGCAACAGGGAACGGGGTATTATTCCACACTGTTGTGGTACCGAAGCCGGACGGCTCGGTGAGACCGATTCTAAATCTAAAATCTTTGAACACTTACATACAGAGGTTCAAATTCAAGATTGAGTCACTCAGAGCAGTGATTGCGAACCTGGAAGAAGGGGACTACATGATGTCTCGGGACATCAAGGATGCTTACCTTCATGTCCAAATTTACCCTTCTCACCAAGGGTACCTCAGGTTTATGGTACAGAACTGTCACTATCAGTTCAGACGCTGCCGTATGGATGGTCCACGGCACCCCGGGTCTTTACCAAGGTAATGGCCGAAATGATGATATTCCTTCGAAGGAAGGGAATTTTAGTTATCCCTTACTTGGACGATTCCCTGATAAGGGTAAGATCCAGGGAACAGTTGGAGGTCGGTGTAGCACTATCTCAGGTAGTGTTGCGGCAGCACGATTGGATTCTCAATATTCCAAAATCGCAGCTGGTTCCGACGACTCGTCTTCTGTTCCTAGGGATGATCCTGGACACAGTCCAGAAAAAGGTGTTTCTCCCGGAGGAGAAAGCCAGGGAGTTATCCGAGCTAGTCAGGAACCTCCTAAAACCGAGCCAAGTCTCAGTGCATCAAGGCTTCCTACGAAGCAATCCCATTCGGCAGATTCCACGCAAGAACTTTCCAGTGGGACCTGCTGGACAAATGGTCCGGGTCGCATCTTCAGATGCATCAGCGGATAACCCTGTCACCAAGAACAAGGGTGTCCCTCCTGTGGTGGTTGCAGAGTGCTCATCTTCTAGAGGGCCGCAGATTCGGCATTCAGGACTGGGTCCTGGTGACCACGGATGCCAGCCTGCGAGGCTGGGGAGCAGTCACACAGGGAAGGAATTTCCAGGGCTTATGGTCAAGCCTGGAGACATCACTTCACATAAATATCCTGAAGCTAAGGGCCATTTACAATGCTCTAAGCTTAGCAAGACCTCTGCTTCAAGGTCAGCCGGTGTTGATCCAGTCGGACAACATCACGGCAGTCACCCACGTAAACAGACAGGGTGGCACAAGAAGCAGGAGGGCAATGGCAGAAGCTGTAAGGATTCTTCGCTGGGCGGAAAATCATGTGATAGCACTGTCAGCAATTCCGGGAGTGGACAACTGGGAAGCAGACTTCCTCAGCAGACACGACCTCCACCCGGGAGAGTGGGGACTTCACCCAGAAGTCTTCCACATGATTATAAACCGTTGGGAAAAACTCGACAGGTATTGCGCCAGGTCAAGGGACCCTCAGGCAATAGCTGTAGACGCTCTGGTAACACCGTGGGTGTACCTGTCAGTGTATGTGTTCCCTCATCTGCCTCTCATACCCAAGGTACTGAGATTGATAAGATGGAGAGGAGTAAGCACTATATTCGTGGCTCCGGATTGGCCAAGAAGGACTTGGTAACCGGAACTTCAAAAGATGCTCACGGAGGATCCGTGGCCTCTACCTCTAAGAAGGGACCTGCTTCAGCAAGGACCCTGTCTGTTCCAAGACTTACCGCGACTGCGTTTGACGGCATGGCGGTTGAACGCCGGATCCTGAAGGAAAAAAGGCATTCCGGATGAGGTCATCCCTATCCTGATCAAAGCCAGGAAGGATGTAACCGCAAAACATTATCACCGCATTTGGCGAAAATATGTTGCGTGGTGCGAGGCCAGTAAGGCCCGACGGAGGAAATTCAACTGGGTCGATTCCTACATTTCCTGCAAACCGGAGTGTCTATGGGCCTGAAATTGGGGTCCATTAAGGTTCAAATTTCGGCCCTGTCAATTTTCTTCCAAAAAGAACTAGCTTCAGTCCCTGAAGTTCAGACGTTGTAAAAGGGGTACTGCATATACAGCCTCCTTTTGTGCCTCCAGTGGCACCTTGGGATCTCAATGTAGTTTTTGGGTTCCAAAAAGTCACATTGGTTTGAACCACTTAAATCTGTGGAGTTAAAATATCTCACATGGAAAGTGGTCATGCTGTTGGCCCTGGCCTGGGCCAGGCGCGTGTCAGAATTGGCGGCTTTATCCTGTAAAAGCCCTTATCTGATTTTCCATTCGGACAGGGCGGAATTGAGGACTCGTCCTCAGTTTCTCCCTAAGGTGGTTTCAGCGTTTCACCTGAACCAACCTATTGTGGTGCCTGCGGCTACTAGGGACTTGGAGGACTCCAAGTTGCTAGACGTTGTCAGGGCCCTGAAAATATATGTTTCCAGGACGGCTGGAGTCAGAAAATCTGACTCGCTGTTTATCCTGTATGCACCCAACAAGCTGGGTGCTCCTGCTTCTAAGCAGACTATTGCTCGTTGGATTTGTAGTACAATTCAGCTTGCACATTCTGTGGCAGACCTGCCACAGCCAAAAATCTGTAAATGCCCACTCCACAAGGAAGATGGGCTCATCTTGGGCGGCTGCCCGAGGGGTCTTGGCTTTACAACTTTGCCGAGCAGCTACTTGGTCAGGAGCAAATACGTTTGTAAAATTCTACAAAATTTATACCCTGGCTGAGGAGGACCTGGAGTTCTCTCAATTGGTGCTGCAGAGTCATCCGCACTCTCCCGCCCGTTTGGGAGCTTTGGTATAATCCCCATGGTCCTTTCGGAGTTCCCAGCATCCACTAGGACGTCAGAGAAAATAAGAATTTACTTACCGATAATTCTATTTCTCATAGTCCGTAGTGGATGCTGGGCGCCCATCCCAAGTGGGGATTGTCTGCAATACTTGTACATAGTTACAAAAATCGGGTTATTATTGTTGTGAGCCATCTTTTCAGAGGCTCCTCTGTTATCATGCTGTTAACTGGGTTCAGATCACATGTTGTACGGTGTGATTGGTGTGGCTGGTATGAGTCTTACCCGGGATTCAAAATCCTTCCTTATTGTGTACGCTCGTCCGGGCACAGTATCCTAACTGAGGCTTGGAGGAGGGTCATAGGGGGAGGAGCCAGTGCACACCAGCTAGTCCTAAAGCTTTTACTTTTGTGCCCAGTCTCCTGCGGAGCCGCTATTCCCCATGGTCCTTTCGGAGTTCCCAGCATCCACTACGGACTATGAGAAATAGAATTATCGGTAAGTAAATTCTTATTTTAATGTTAAACCAGTATAAAACCTTCTATTGGTTTAACCATAGTTGCTAACATATGGCTCTTTCCTATCTCCCTTTGTACTCCTCACAAGTGGGGAGATAGAATTGTTACAGGAGAAAGGAGAATTGCAGTTGATTTCCATGACCAGCCCAAAGGCTGCACTTATTGCAGTTTTTCACGTAAAGTAGGTCATCCGGGCTGGTTGCTAGCATGGAAGAAGCTGCTTAACGCAGCTAATACAGTGCATTCTTGTGTGAGTAAGTGGAAGCTACAAGAATTATTTGAATGGCTAAGTGCCCTGGAGCTAAATTCCCGTCTAACAATTGAATTGCCCCCATAATGTTTATTGATTTTAGCAAATAACGGCAATGTTCTGTTTCAGCGCTGAATTCTTTCTTTTGTATCATTCTTCTCCATATGTACTCGCATAAATAGCCAAGGGTTCCCAAATTTTTTTTGTTCATATCCCTTAGGCACTCAGCATTGTTTTCTTTGCACCACTAGTCCATGTAGAGGTTACATTAGTGGCAAGGTCCCGCTGTTACAAAGCCGACCATACAGCTCATTAACCTGTTCTCACTTTGCCGCACAGAGGTGTAAGAGGGAAAGTTGAGAAGCGGGCTGGAAATCACAGCCACACATTGGAAGCGCAGCCTGTGCAAATGGCTCACACTGCTACTCTAGTCTTAGCAGGCAGCACACAGCTTGGCCTAAAAACAGAAGTGCTAAAAATATATTGTAAATATAAAAGTTTATATATTATTCCAATGTTGACCCCATTCAAAGAATAATATGAAACTCCATGGAGATCAGTCATGTTATAAAATAAAAAAGAAACAACAAAACAAGGCAGTACGGATGGTGTAATAGTTAGCATTACTGCCTCACAGCATTGAGGTCATGGGCTCGATTCCCACCATGGCCCTAACTGTGTGGAGTTTGTATATTCTCCCCGTACTTGCGTTGGTTTCCTCCGGGTACTCTGGTTTCCTCCCACAATCCAAAAATATACTGGTAGGTTAATTGGCTCCTAACAAAATTAACCCTAGCGTGAATGTGTGTGTACATGTGGTAGGGAATATAGATTGTAAGCTCCACTGGGGCAGGGACTGATGTGAATAGCCAAATATTCTCTGTACAGCGCTGTGGAATATGTGTGCGCTATATAAATAACTGGTAATAATAATAATAAACAAAATAGTGGAATATTGTTAATCCTTAAAGGTCCCCAGTGCAAACACTGATTTATTCAAATTCCAATAAAAATCAACAGCATGTGGTTGTTTCTTTTCCCCCTTTCACACCGCACAAATATCCCTGTTTCGACCCGGTATATTACTGGGTCGCTGTGCGGTGTGAAAGGGACCATGGACGATTCCCAGGTTGCCTGACCCGGTAATTCAACCCGGGTTATAAGAAGTGTTATTACCGGGTCAGGCATAGTGTGAAGGGGGTTACCCGGGTCGATACGATCCTGTACTCATTCACTGCCTGGGGAGAGGCAGCGCGGAGATAATGTCATCTCGCAGAGCCGCCCCAGATGCCGTCTCTGTTCAGCAATTTATTGCCTAGTCGGGATTGCAGTGTGTTAGGGCCTAATGCCGGGTCCCGCCCGAGAAGGGCCCATTTCCAAATCCTGGGTGGGACCCGGCAATGCAATCTGAAAGCGGTATTTGTATACTGCTTAAGTAGCAGTCAGATGTTTGTGGGACAGAAATTAAACCCAGAAGAACTTCCGGTTGGTAATGCAATCTCAGAAGTGGTATGAAATATAAGGGCAACCAATAATGAAATAATTGTTTTGACCAAAGTCTCATTAATATGGATAATGTCAAATGCACTTATTATTATAAATGCATAAACCCATAACCACATCTTTCTAAAGGTCCAACTAATGCTGTGAAGTACTAGATGTCACTCTGTAATAGTAAAAGCAGGAATCACTAACAGTGCTTTTTCTTCTAGATTTTTAATTCAGCTAAAACCATACACAAACCAATCAAAATATAGACTTGATAATATGGCCTATCTCCTATAGAAATAAACATGCTGAGGACATTGAGTATGGCAATTAGTGCAGAGAATCAATGTCTTGACTTTCATCTAGGTCATAAATTACTGTGGGTTATAATCAGTGATATTGTATGTTTAAGTATGGCGATCACCAGGTTTTTGTTGAAATTCTGTACTGTCCTAATTCCTAGTGGAACGATCTACAGATGTGTCCTCATACACCAAGCCTAAATACGCCATGCGGCGCGAGATATGCCTGGTGCAAATAAGCTGCCAGGTTCCGTGCGACTCTGGTTGCACCAAGTGTCTTTTTTTGCCTGAAAATACATTATAGGGGTTTATTCAATAGATGTCGGATCCTTTCCAACGGAAAGGAGCTGACATCTGAGTATTCAATGTCGGATTTGGCCGTTCATGACAATGCCAATCTGACTTTTTTAAAGTCTGATTGACATTGTCGGAACCGGGGCCAAAACCTGTTGGATTTGGCCACGTAATTCCGACAAGTCATAATTGCCAACTTGTCGGAAAGGATTGAATAGGTCAGAACGCCTTCCGACCTAAAAAAGTCGGAAACTGACGTCTTTCCGACAAAACGGCAGTTTCCGACTTGAATACCACCCATAGTTGCAATGCAAAGTGACTAAGATGCACCAGCAGACTGCACTATTTAATTAGAAATGCGACACTTGTATATCAGTGTGTGACTGTGTCTGTATATGAAGCATAACGTGGTGTGGGAAAAAGCTGCAGATACTGTATCGTAGCACTTCATTTTCAGACTCAGTCGCGCACAGATATGCAAGTGTTGCATATCAGCTGAATCGGCACACCCTCCTGTGACGTCTTAGTCATATTGCATTGTGACTATGCCGCTTTTTCTGCAAAAAAAGATTCATGGTGCAAGTAAAGTGGCACGGGACCTGGCGCATTGAGAGGTGCAGTTCAGCGTGACTGCAGCAGTAGTGTATGAGGACACATCTGTATATCATCTCACGATTTTAAGCATAGCAAGAGACAGGATCAGTGTGCTTTCAAACGTTTAAATAGAACTGGCAAAGCAAGAAGAGCCTTTGTAGTCAATATATACAATAAATGAGTGCTTTTGTAATTCTGTCATCTTTTATCAGAAGTTGCAGAGTTGCCTTTGGTCCGTTTGGATTTTTCTTGCAACAAAGTTAGCAGTATACCAGTATGTTATCGAAATCTTCGTTACTTACAGACCATCACCTTAGACAACAATCCTCTACAATCTCCTCCAGCTCAGGTGTGTGCTTGACTTCATTAAATGTATTTCTATGATTCTGTGAATTAAAATGTGTACTACCATAGAGTAACAGTGCTGCTTAGAAATGGTAGAGTATATTCTGGATTTACACTGCACTCGCTGAATGTGTTTCTATAAAAAGATTTTGGATGTATAGCAGAAGAAATACATACTTTTTATGAAGTGTTTATTATTTGCATTGTGTTGTTTATCTGAATAGATTTGCATGAAAGGTAAAATCCATATATTCAAATACTTGAACATAGAAGCTTGCAAGAATGCCCCAGACCTGCCTGAGTATGATCGTAGACCTCTAGGATGGTAAGTTTTCAATACATATCACATGGTGACAAGCAATTGCTCAATATAAAACCAACTTTTTTCATAAATTTTTTGGCCTTCCTAAAAGTAAACATACTATTATAATAATTTAACCTGCGGTTAATATACTTTAGTTGTGTACTCCTTTATTTCTGTGCTGGCAAATTAACACACTGACTTGGTTGTACAGATATGAACCTAGCAAAAATATGGTTTCATAAGCTTCAAAGCATAGAGATAGGTTTGATGCAACGGTTTTACGAATCAAATGCATTGTATTAGTAAAACTTAAGTATTCACAATATTTTTATAATTCTTCTCACAACTTTGACAATCTCCCTCAAGGATTACTTACTCTGGTGCCTTCCTCTATTGACATAAATTAGTTTGTCTGTGAATATTAGGGTATTCATAAAGAAATCAAAGTATTGAAAAGTATTGCAAGGTCAATATGCTTCGGCAAGGGTTTTCTATATATGAGGGTGGTTCAGTAAGTAAGGTAACAAGACATCTTAACATGTGTAGTGTTCTCTATTTCATTCCTATTTCCTGCCAGGCCAGAACAGGTAGACCACTACTTCCCCTCACGGCCAGTAGACTGCTTGATATGAGGTGTATGGTGAAAACGTGATGCCACAGAAACAGGTTTGTATTTGGTGCTCTACCTTTGATAACGGCAGGACAGAGGTACAAGATGAGCAGCAGTCCGGCCGGCCAAGCGTATTCTCAAAAGCAGTGCACCAACCCCAAACCTGATTCCATGATATGTGGTTATCGCCATACACCTCAACTAGTTGGATATTTAGTTTCAGCTGCTGATGTGCTCTTTAGACACAGAAATCTGACCACACTACGCAACTCAAGGTTTGACCATGTTTCTGCCAGCCCTGCCATCTTACACCTAATGTTGGACATTATGGGTGGAATTCAGATATTCGAATAGTCGGTTGGGTGTCTGTTTTTTCCTGTCTATTAGATAGGAAAAAACAGACTCCCAACTGACTTTTCAAACATTTAATCTCCCCCTATGACTGATATGAGGCGCAGTCTAATGGCCGTGAGGGGAAGCAGTGGTCTACTTGCTCTGGCCTGGCAGGAAATAAGAATGAAATAAAGAACGTTGTACACGTGAGAGGTATTGTTACCTTCCTTATTGAACCACCCTTGTACATACATTACATAAATACAACTGGAGCATGTCTATTTTAGGTATGTTGCACAATTGGGCTCCTATAGAACCCAGTTGTGCCTCGTTATGCCCCAATACTTAACTAGTACAATTCCTTATCAAAGTTTCAAAGGAAAAAAGTTTGGAACTTACTTGTGAGGACCAAACCTGCTGCTAGTTACTTTCCACTTTTGCATCATAACTGGCTACATGTAGCCTAGCTTCTTATGCAAAGATTTTCCTAACAAACCAAACTGCTTTATAATAAAAGTAGCCATTGTATGTCAGCAAACCATCAGACTTTATTATCAGCGATTAGTACACGTACATTTATTAATAATCTAGTTTCTACCTTGCCATGTATTTTGTCTTAACAAATACAACAGACCACCATCATTTCTAACATACAGTGATGCTTTGTGGATCATTTCTAGTTTAGACCCAGTACTATCTGCTGGCAATGAGATAAGATTAGTAGATGCTGACTGAACTCTTACTTTACTTCTGATGTTGATTTGGCGATTTAATTTTAGAAAAGTTTTTACAAAGCGCTTTTAAAAGAATTTTCAATGTTGTCATTCTTTCTGAATTGCTGCAGACTGCTCAGTGCATGTGTCCCAGGTTCCTTTAAGCACCTGGATATTATAGTGTTGATCACCTTTGTAACAGAGGTTTTCTAGAAAAATCTTCCTATATTTTAAATATTTTGGAAAGCTGAGAGCCTCAGATAACTCGTCTTCGTTTGATTGTTACAGTACTTTTATAGCTTTGATTTTTTTTTTTATTTTAACCATCAAAACAAAATTGTATTTTATCCAATGTTTATTTTCCTTCAGTGGTCTTGTATGGATATTTGGGGTGTTTAGTTTAATGGGGTATTATGTGCCGGCGGCTGAGCAAGTGCTCAGCCTGCCGCTGGTGTCTTTGCAGTCATGTTTACGAGCAACTGAAAGCTGAATTATTTATTTAGGTATTAGTTAAATATAAATTGTACTATATCAGTCATATAATTATAGTAATAAATAACATGGAAGTCAAATATAATTTTTTTCTTTAGTAAATATATTCTGAACATTGATACATATGTCTGATATGTTTACGATCTGAAACTGTTTTCCCATATAGTCAAGATGATGTGTATCCTGGTCGTACGTACGGTGCTCTGGACTCTGGTTTTAACAGTGTGGACAGTGGAGACAAGAGATGGTCTGGGAATGAGGTATCAGACATACATACTGTACATTCATTCATTTATATTTTTATTTTATTTTTTAATAATACACACTGCGTACCCTGGGCAATACTTTGCTTGTATAGGCTTACCAACCTTTGTACAACTTACAGATATATGGTCTTTTGGGGTCAGAGACTGTTAAGTGGCCTCAGATGGAAAGATTTTAGGGAGATAAAATCCGTGGCTTTATCAACACATTGATTACTTCTGGTCTGACCAGGAATTGTATTTCAGATCATTATTCACATACTCCAGTTTGTCTATGTATCTGGTGAATTTCAACCAATTTAACTTAGTGGGATTTTTTTTTATAGTAAATACACTATAACAGGGAGAGATCTAATATATTGCATAGAACTACCCTGGCACATTCTTTCTCAATTTCCTTTGATATACTGTATCTGATTAAAAGACACTGGGTTGTGCTTATTTCAACAATTCTTTTATAATAATTAATAATAATAATTTTATTTATATAGTGCTCTCTCTCCAATAGGACTGAAGGCGCTTTTACCAATTCCATCAGTTGAGTTGGCATTGAAACATATTGCTATGTTTGAAAAAAAAAAACTAAAAAGAAATAAAAAGCAAAACAAAAACATTGTTCTGCCATTAATAACTACAGTGATGAATACTATTGTCATTTTAGATACACATTAGTTTGTTTAATCTAGATGCACATTTTAGTTAATTTTGTGGTTTCTATTTCCATTAAGGTAGATATAACCTGTTAGGGGTAATAATAACATTGGCTTTTCTTGAGTAAGATACTGTGAACGTATTAAATACAAGAGAGAATAATAATATGCTGGGATATTAAGTCTGATTAAACTGATCATCTGCTCAAACTTAAACTGTGATATTAAGCATGATTAACAGCCACACAAAGAAGGAATTGAATTGTTTAAGTTGTATCAACAATAGCCTATTTTTTTTACCTCTATATTCAATTGTGAACATTTAAATTGGTAGTACTTCCAGCTGACGATGTCATCTCATTCAAAATATTAAACAAGAATAGTCCTTAGATTTTGGAATGCACTATTAATGTCAGTTTACAATAATAGCCAATGATTACAATTATTAACTTCATTGTTTGTGGGACATGAAGACGAGCTTAATTTTCAAAGTAGTAAACCCCATTACTTTTTCCTTCCGCTGAAACTTAATATCAGGGTGTTGGTAACTTTATTTTTTTTTTTTTTTTTATATAGAGTATATTGAGACAATAAAGAAATGTGACAAGATAAAGGAGCTGTCTTTAAAAACCCATTTTTTAATTAATAACAAAAGTTACATGTTTAGTCCACTATTGCATCATGACAACTAACTTCATATTACTTCTTTGTGTACTTTAAACCAGTTTCCAGGGGTGGCATCTCAGCAGAGATCTAGAACACCATTTGGGTCATGGCTAGGTGCGAATGCAAGCTGCCAAATGGGAAAGCAGACTCTCGCTTAGCTCTGAAATGACAAGCTTATCCATTTCCCTGTACTTTCCATAATTTTGTGGTCAAGAAGATGTCATTGCTGCAGATTGCACATGTAGTCTACAGCCAACTAAAAAGTGGTTAACCATCCATAGCAAGCAAACCTCTTCTTTTGGCACATGGTTATATACTGTTACATTGTCATTTGTCTTAGGAGTGGAATATTTATATTTTTAGTGTACTGTGTGGAAATTGTTACTCCTAACTGTAATATTATATTTGTTTATAGTTTTAAACGTTAAAGCATAAAAGTGCATATATAGCAAGGTTTTATCAATACAAGCTTAACCATTACATTAATATGTATTTTGAGTTTCTAAAAAATTGGAACTCCCCTTTTTTATATAGTGTAAGTACCACTGCCAAGATACTGTATTTCCTTTTACACATACAACTGCTTGTAAGTTGTTTCTTCTTCAATGTAGCCCACAGATGAATTTACAGACCTTCCTCTTCGGACAGCTGATGCTGGTAAAGAGCAGAGGCTACGAAGAGACCAACAGCATCTAGAGACTCGGGGCAATTCACTCATTTTAAACGGGTTAGGTAAGTGGTGGGATGGTGTTGAGCTTCATAATAATTCATTGGGCCAATGTAGTAATACTGATTTCTTCTCACACAGTGGAACATGACTTGGAGCAGATTGACTATATAGATAGCTATGCTACAGAGGAGGAGGATGACGATGTGAGGCTGTCTAGAGGAGATAGCCTGAGCTCACAGTTCATGGCGTATATAGAAGAAAGGCGGGTATCACATGAGGTAATTTAACTTATGGTTTTGTATTTTTGCTGTAATGAGATAATCAATGTGTCTTTTGGTGAAGGTTGACATGCAGTATATTTTGAACAAAGATCTATATCGTGATGGCTCACCTTGACACACCAGCTGTTGTTGAACTACACATCCCAGCATGCCCTGCATCAGTTTTAGCATGGCCAAATAGCAAAACTGTAGCAGGGCATGCTGGGATGTGTAGTTCAACAACAGCTGGAGTGTCAAGGTTAGCCATCACTGATCTATATGATGAAAGTACTGACCAGTTCCATAACAGACACAGAATCGTAGTGTAATGACCATTCTACGTGTTGTGAAAACCCTGTAACAATGTTTAAGCTCCCTCACGCATTGCAATTTATTTTTATAGAGTTCACCTTTGAAACATACCTCTTCAAGGGAACAACAAAGATCTGAGGAGGGTAGAAGACATTTACACCAAAGCAGGTTAGCCATCTTTAGCTATGAATGATCTACAGAATGCACTATTTTATAACACTGCCTTTACTGTACTAACAGTACCCTGAACCATGTTCTTAAATGGTTGTATAAAGACTGCACACTGTATTCTTTTGTTGGGCCTTTCACCTACTCACAAGTGGTTTTGTGAGCTGAAATAATAATCTTCAGTATTTAACCTGTGAATTTACACACAACCAGTGCCTCATCAATTATTAGTCAGGTCCCATTAAGAACATCCCTAATACTGACACATTATATAAATGTATCCAGGTCTTACCTTTCATAGTGCACATTCTAATATGTAGACAGCAAAAGCACCCCATCCACCTGCCTTTAGGTATTTTCAATTAGAATGGGTCCTTGTATTTGCTGTCTACATTTTAGAAGGGGCACTATGATAGGTAAGACCTGGATAAGTGTATATAATTTCAGTATTAGGGATGTTAGAGACCCACCTGATGAAGTCATTTGGCCATGGTAGGTGGGCCCACATTTTGGCCAAAACATGTGCTAAGAACCTCAGTTTCACTCCATGTTAAATTGTAGAGTTTATTATCATTTTCTTATACCTCATTCCACCTATGTCCTGGGTCTGACTTGAGATTTGGAACTCAGCTCCAAACCAGTTCAGACCCGGGACTGATCCCTTTTCACTGCGGCTCCGACCCTACTTATTCTCGTTCAGAGCCTTTTACAGTGCACACTGGTGCAGTAGTGGTGGGAGTCTCACAGCAGCAGTAGAGTCCTTCATATGTGACAGCACTACAGGAAGCAACATCCCCACAGGGGATCTCCCCATGCTGTAAACGGGAGCTGGGTCGGATGACCTGGTTTACCCGTTTACATTGCCCTTAATCCAGGTCCTTCCCGGAAACAACCCTGCAAGCTAGCTGGATTGGATTCCCAGGTCACTGGACCTTAATTAACACTCTTCCACTGAGTTTTGATCTGGGTTATCCTGCGTATTGGCTAGTTTTAAAGGTTTTCAAATCCGTATTGTCTTGCTAAGAAGGAATTTCAGCATGTAACTTTTCCAGCAGCAAACAATTTTGTACGACTAGAGTATTTTAGTCACTTTCTGCAGTAACTTCTATTTATTGAAAGAGATTGCCAAAGGAAACAGAGTTGGGAAGAGAGAATATCTGTAGTAGTAGAAAACTAATTTAGGACATACCCACCAGATGCATAGGAAGGAGCTGGGGTGTGAGCTGCCTCTCCAGCATCTATCTGGTTGTGGGATAGAGCCAATGTAACCATGCAGACTCGAGTACAAGACATAATTACTGCAGAAATGTATTTTATTTCCACACCAACACAACTGCTGACTGTTCTCTGTAATGTTCGCCCATTCCTCCTCACCTAGTGGATCTAAGTCACCCTCCCACTGTAGCTCGTGGTCTTTAGTTGTGGGGCCAGTGACTGCTAGCTTAAAATAGATTGTGGAGCTCAGGCATTTTAGTGGCACCTTGGCGAATACAAAGGAATTTGAATTATGTTGAAAATGTCTGTTGTGAAAAATAAATCTGAACTGCAGGTATTGGTAAAAGTTTCTGAGGGAAATGGAAAATTCCCCCTGATGATCAGACAGATTCAGTATGGGATCCCGGCAGTCAGGAGACAGATGCCGTAATCCCGGCAGCGAGTCTCTGCGCAGACTCGCTACGCTCACCATGATTCGGGACCGGTGGCGTGCTTCGCTCGTCATACTATTCTATTCCACCACCCAAGGGGGAATACCGGGCTTCTTTTGTGATTCCAACCGTCGGAATTTACGCTTCTGTTGGGATTCCGGCGTCTGGATCCTGAACGCTGGGATGCTTTCAGGCAGTATATTGACCGCATCCCAATCAGACAATGGAGGGGAGTCTATATTACTTGCCATCCCTTGCTTCCAGTTACATTGGTGTCCATACTTAAACCTGACCTACTTACCTATACATATGTGTGATTGCTTTTAGTAACTTATTCAAATAAACCCACTTGCATTTCAGGTTTATTGATCATTTAACCAAACATTTTATTATGGGAAAGGTAGCGAATCCCCATAAAGTCACATATTGCATTGAAATAGCCAACATTATTCTTTTATTTAAAGAGCCCCAGAAGAATTAAGAAGACCAGAATCTTTGAGCCTAACACATAATAAACAAAGGCAGCCATCACCACGCAGACCAGCTGAGAGGTAACTGTATAAACCGAGCTTGCTCTCTGTTAACAGGGAAATAGGAAAGGACCACTAAAGGCAAATGCTAATATGCTGCAGAACTTCATTTTTTAAAATGATCATATATTTGCCTGATTGACATCCTGTTACTTTATTATGGAGTGTTTTAACAAAATTGCCATTTACTGCTCTGCCCCCGAGTGGTTGCTCTTTGCATTCCCCCCCCCCCATATTATTCTTTTCCTAACCCTGGTCATAAGCCAAAATAGTGTAACCACGCAGACCAATAAGAACTCTCACACACTGAGAATGTATCTTCATTCTGTTAATACACGAACACCCATCTTGGCGAACATTTTTAATTGTTAAATGGGAAACTAAGGTTTCTCTGGAAAATGGTTTTTGTGTGCAGTGCCCTTGGCTCTACTAAGGGTAAGCGGCATCTATCTGAAAATGTACTGATGAACTATGAATGCTGCTGCTCAATCTATTTGCCCTATTGAAAAGTTTTTATTATATCCTAAGTAATGTCATCTTAATGTATAAGTTTAGAGCTAGTCATAATAACTTGCTATCTATGACTCCTGCCTCTTCATGGCTTGATTTTAATTGATGGCATAGCTGATTTCACCAATTTTTTTTTTTTAATTAATATGGAGGGGGGAGGGGGGGAGTTTTTAGACGCCCAAACAGTTGTCGCAATTCAGTGGTTGTTTGGGCGCACATGCACATTGCGTATGTCACACCCAAACAGACAGGATTTAGCCAAGTAAAATGGCTAAACTCCTCTAAAGTCCTGCTTTGGAGCACTATAGACTGGTTTTGCCATTTCTTCTCACAGACGGGTGCGAGAAGACGTCATCCCTGCAGCTATCGGGAGTCTAAACGCAGCAACAATTGAATTGCTCCATTTTGCCGCAGGGTAAAATAATTGAATTGCCCCCAAAAAGTCCCAAGTTATATACACTTCTCTACATAATTAGGCACACTTTCTGCATTGGCAAATAAAGTAATCATGGATCCATAAAGGTTTACGACTTAGAGCAGCTGAGGATGTGTTTCCCATTGATAGCTTTTCTTTTATCTAGGTCCCAATTGGATACCACACATCTTCTCTCCGTGACAAAAAGTCCAAACCAGGTAATGCCCGACTATGTTTCAGAGGCATATGAAGGAACATGCTATCGTGCAGAGTGAGATAAAGCCTCTGAATCTCTTGCCAAAAGTTTGTGCTTTACAAACATATCTTTTATTTCTGCTTTTAACAAGCACGTGTTTTCCATTTTGCTCTAACATTGCTTGCCTTGTCTCATAGGCGGATACAGATTTACAGCGTAGGGGAGACTTAATAGAGAGCACCAGGAGGGAGGCACAGCTGGCGGCACAGCAGTATGAGGAGAGGATGAGGGGCAGGTTAACACACGCTGACTCTTATTTAAAAGTAAGTGTTCATTATTTATACTGCATGAGTGCACGTCATGCTGGATTGTGAGGAAAGTGGAATATTTGCTTATTTCCAAGAGTAGTATGTATTACATTTACTGTTTGCTAGCACATGACCACTGAACTGTGCCTCCCCCTCTATTAACCTGAACTAGCAATTATAACCCATTCATTATATGTACAGAGTGAATTGTCACATCTCTTTATTCTGCTAACAAAGATGTGTAAACTACTTTTCCCTACCTTCTAATAACATATGCGATAACACACGTCTCCCAGCCATTTATAGTGCTGACTACTAATACCAAACTAATGTTGCAATGCACCTTCACTTTCTTTTTAAATAAAATGATGACGTAGCTCATTAAGTTACGTTGCATGCTGTGTACGCATGGCTAATGTGTGTCGTTGTTAGTAACACCATTATAATGCTTTTCTGCTGGCACTCCAGCCTTTGAGTGTCTTTACTGGTGTCATTGTTGGCAGTCATCTGTCCATTGTGGTTTGCACGTTACTACTAGCACAGGTGATTTTCAGTGACCTATAGCAGATAACATTCATTCTGTTTTCAGTACTGAACTGACAAGTAGCACTTAGGTTCCTTGATTAAATTTAGGGTCTCTATCAGTGTTGATGGCAAAATGTGTACATACCGTACAATATGCAGAGTCGTATACATCTGTAGATGTATACACCTTTGCATTGGAATCATATGAAGCTGGTTTACTAGTAGTTATCATCGTTGTGTAGATACAAAAGGTACGCCTCCTAATGCACATAATTGCTGGTCTGCACGTTCCGCATCTGCCTGCCTTTAGTTTGCCTATGTGAGAATGACCCTTACCAACTCTCCAGTCATAAGGTTTGATCCAAATGCGTGCTGGTCTTAACTGCATATGCGTAAGTTCTTTCTGAGTAATATTTGTTACACAAGCTAGGATAGTGCTTGCTCTGCATAAGCACCGTAGTTGGTTAGGTAAATTCCGGATGTTTTTTTTCTTCAGCAAAAGGCATTGAGCCCAGAGAAGCAGAGCCCATTGGACAATGAGGTAAGGCATTGTATTTGATTCCTAATTCAGACAAATATGAATTTGACAAACACCTGCTGAAATAAATGATTGTGCATTTTCATGTCTGTGTAGCTCAGATGTTACTCTGACACAAGATAATTTTTTCCCCAGGTCAGTTTAATTAAAATAAAAAATATTTTTAGAACCTTCTCATTAGAATCTTATTAATGTTTTGACATTGATAATGTTTGAAGATATAATTGAACTTGTATTAAGATGCTCTGAGGACTGCTAAAAGTAACTGTTTATGTTATGGGAGTTGGGGGCTATTTTGGCCGTAGAGCCTGTACAATTTTGTAATGAAAAATGTTTCAAATGCGACTATAAATATTGTAGGTATCCTATTTTCTCTTAAGTCCTAGAGGATGCTTGGGACTCCATAAGGACCATGGGGTATAGACGGGCTCCGCAGGAGACATGGGCACTCTAAGACTTTAGATGGGTGTGAACTGGCTCCTCCCTCTATGCCCCTCCTCCAGACCTCAGTTGGATCCTGTGCCCAGAGGAGACTGGATGCTCTGCAGGGGAGCTCTACTGAGTTTCTCTGAAAAGACTTTTGTTAGGTTTTTTATTTTCAGGGAGCACTGCTGGCAACAGGCTCCCTGCGTCGTGGGACTGAGGGGAGAGAAGCAGACCTACTTTACTGATAGGCTCTGCTTCTTAGGCTACTGGACACCATTAGCTCCAGAGGGTCGGAACACAGGTGGCGTCCTCGCTGTTCGTCCCGGAGCCGCGCCGCCGTCCTCCTCACAGAGCCGGAAGATAGAAGCCGGGTAAGTATATGAAGTAAGAAGACTTCAGTTCTTCAGAGAGGTGTCGTGCTGCGCGCCATTGCTCCCACACACACATAAGGCACAGCAAGGGTGCAGGGCGCAGGGGGGGGGCGCCCTGGGCAGCAATAATTACCTCACATAACACTGGCACCATTGTTAGATACTGCGGAGGCAGTATATTATAAAACCCCCGCCAGTATAAAAAATGAGCGGGACCGAAGCCCGCAGTCGAGGGGGCAGGGCTTGATCCTCCAGCATTAACCAGCGCCATTTTCTCCACAGCATGCTGCAGAGATGCTGCTCCCGGACTCTCCCCTGCTGAGCCAAGTAACGGGACAAAAAACGAGGGGGGCACATTTATTTGGCGCAAATCATATATATAAAAAAGCGCTGTACAGGCTGGGACTGTGTTTTCAGTATCTAGTGGCGCTGGGTGTGTGCTGGCATACTCTCTCTCTGTCTCTCCAAAGGGCCTTATTGGGGGGCTGTCCCCATATTCATATATCCCAGTGTGTGTGGGGGTGTCAGTACGTGTGTGTCGACATGTCTGAAGCGGAAGGCTCGTCTAGGGAGGATGCAGAGCAGATGGTGGTGGTGTCTCCGTCGGCACAGCCGACACCGGATTGGTTGGATATGTGGAATGTTTTAAATGCTAATGTGACCTTATTACATAAGAGATTGGACAAAGCAGAGTCCAAGGAAAAAGCAGGGAGTCAATCCATGGCTTTGACTGTGTCACAAGGCCCTTCAGGATCCCATAAACGTCCCTTTTCCCAGATAGCAGACACTGATTCCGACACGGATTCCGACTTCAGTGTCGACTATGATGATGCAAGGTTGCACCCAAGGGTGGCCAAGAGTATTCAATATATGATTATTGCAATAAAAGATGTTTTGCATATCACAGAGGACCCCTCTGTCCCTGACACGAGGGTCTGCATGTTTAAGGAAAAGAATCCTGAGGTAACGTTTTCCCCCATCTCATGAGCTGAACGCTTTATTTGAAAAGGCTTGGGAAACTCCAGACAAGAGACTGCAGGTTCCCAAGAGAATTATTATGGCGTATCCTTTCCCCTCACAGGACAGGTTACGGTGGGAATCCTCGCCCACGGTGGACAAGGCCTTGACGCGCTTGTCCAAAAAGGTTGCATTACCATCCCCGGACACGGCAGCCCTCAAGGATCCTGCGGATCGCAGACAGGAAACTACCTTAAAATCAATTTATATGACTACGGGTGCCCTGCTCAGACCGGCAGTAGCGTCGGCATGGGTGGGTAGCGCGATTGCAGCGTGGGCAGGTAACTTGTCATCTGACATCGACACCCTAGATAAAGATAGTATTTTGTTGACCTTGGGTCACATTATGGATGCAGCTTTATATATGAGAGAGGCTGCGAGAGATATTGGGCTGTCGGGTTCAAGAGCCAATGCCATGGCAGTTTTTGCTAGAAGGTTCCTGTGGACCCGTCAATGGACAGGTGATGCTGATTTAAAGAGACATATGGAGGCTTTGCCTTACAAGGGTGAAGTTTTATTTGGGGAGGGCCTCGCTGACCTGGTTTCCACAGCTACCGCGGGTAAGTCTTCTTTTTTGCCTTACGTTCCCCCACAGCAAAAGAAAACACCTCAATACCAGATGCAGTCCTTTCGGTCGCATAAGTTCAGAAAGGGTCGGGGCTCTTCCTTCCTCGCCAGAGGTAGAGGTAGAGGGAAAAGAACACCAACTACGGCTAGTTCCCAGGAACAAAAGTCCTCCCCGGCCTCTACAAAATCCACCGTATGACGCTGGGGCTCCGCTGAGGGAGTCCGCAGCGGTGGGGGCACGTCTTCGGCTCTTCAGCCAGGTCTGGGTTCAGTCGGATTTGGATCCTTGGGCGGTAGAAATTGTATCCCAATCGGCCTTGCCAGCTTCTCCCCGAGAGAGGGAAATGGTTTCAGCTGCCATACAAAAGCTGTGTCAACAGCAGGTGATTATCAAGGTTCCCCTAATGCAACAGGGGAAGGGGTTTTATTCAACCCTGTTTGTGGTCCCGAAGCCGGATGGCTCGGTCAGACCAATTCTGAATCGAAAATCCCTGAACCTGTATTTGAAAAGGTTCAAATTCAAGATGGAATCTCTCCGGGCAGTGATCTCCAGCCTGGAAGGGGGGGATTTTATGGTGTCACTAGACATAAAGGATGCATACCTTCATGTCCCCATATATCCGCCTCATCATGGGTACCTGAGATTCGCTGTACAGGATTGTCATTACCCGTTTCAGATGTTGCCGTTTGGGCTTTCCACGGCCCCGAGAATTTTCACCAAGGTAATGGCGGAAATGATGGTGCTCCTGCGCAATCAAGAAGTCACAATTATCCCATACTTGGACGATCTCCTGATAAAGGCGAGATCGAGAGATCAGTTACTGAGAAGCGTGTCTCTCTCCCTGAGAGTACTACAACAACATGGCTGGATTCTAAATCTACCAAAGTCGCAGTTGGTTCCGACGACTCGGCTGTCATTTTTGGGCATGTTTCTGGACACGGAAAAAAAGAGGGTTTTTCTCCCGACGGAAAAAGCCCAGGAACTCCAGAACATGGTCAGAGACCTGCTAAAACCAAAAAGAGTGTCCGTTCATCAATGCACTCGATTATTGGGGAAGATGGTGACGGCCTACGAGGACATTCTGTTCGGCAGGTTCCAGTGGTCGGGGTCCCATCTACAAATTAATCAGAGCATAAGCCTGTCCCCCAGGGCCAGGGTATCTCTCCTGTGGTGGCTTCAGAGTGCTCACCTTCTAGAGGGTCGCAGGTTCGGCATTCAAGACTGAGTTCTTGTGACCACGGACGCGAGCCTCCGAGGATGGGGAGCAGTCACACAAGGAAGATATTTTCAAGGAATATGGTCAAGCCAGGAGGCTTGTCTACACATCAATGTGCTGGAATTAAGGGCCATTTACAACGGCCTACAACAAGCGGAGAATCTTCTTCGCAACCTACCCGTTCTGATTCAGTCAGACAACGTCACAGCCGTGGCGCATGTAAACCGCCAGGGCGGGACAAGGAGCAGAGCAGCAATAGCAGAAGCCACCAGGATTCTTCGCTGGGCGGAAAATCATGTAAGCGCTCTGTCAACTGTCTTCATTCCGGGAGTGGACAACTGGGAAGCAGACTTCCTCAGCAGACACGATCTCAATCCAGGAGAGTGGGGACTTCATCAAGAGGTCTTTGCAGAGATAACAAGTCGTTGGGGACTTCCTCAAATAGACATGATGGCGTCACGCCTCAACAAAAAGCTTCGGACGTATTGTTCCAGGTCGAGGGACCCTCAGGCAGTGGCATGGACGCACTAGTGACACCGTGGGTGTTTCAGTCGGTCTATGTGTTCCCTCCACTTCCACTCATCTCAAAAATTTTGAGAATCGTAAGACGAACAAGAGTACAGACAATACTCATTGTTCCAGATTGGCCTCGAAGGGCCTGGTATTCAGATCTTCAGGAAATGATCGCAGAAGATCCGTGGCCTCTTCCTCCCAGGGAGGACCTGTTGCAACAGGGGCCCTGTGTGTTCCAAGACTTACCGCGGTTACGTTTGACGGCATGGTGGATGAACACCAAATCCTAGCTAGGAGAGGTATTCCGGGGGAAGTCATCCCTACTCTAATCAAAGCTAGGAAGGAGGTAACGGCGAAGCATTTTCACCGTATCTGGAGGAAATATGTTTCTTGGTGTGAAGCCAAGAATGCTCCTACGAAAGATTTTCAGCTGGGTCGTTTTCTCCACTTTCTACAGACAGGAGTGGATATGGGCCTTAAGTTAGGCTCCATTAAGATGCAGATTTCGGCCTTATCTATATTCTTTCAGAAGGAATTGGCTTCTCTCCCAGAAGTCCAGACTTTTGTAAATGGAGTGCATTATATCCAACCTCCTTTTGTGCCCCCAGTTGCACCGTGGGACCTATAACGTGGTGTTACGGTTCCTTAAATCACACTGGTTTGAACCTCTTCAAACGGTGGAGTTAAAATTTCTCACTTGGAAAGTGGTCATGTTGTTGGCCTTGGCATCTGCGAGGCGGGTGTCTGAATTGGCGGCTTTGTTTCACAAGAGCCCCTATCTGATTTTCCATGTGGATCGAACGGAGTTGAGAACTCGTCCTCAATTTCTACCTAAGGTGGTTTCGTCGTTCCATATGAACCAACCTATTGTGGTGCCTGTGGCTACGGGTGACTTGGAGGATTCCAAGTCCCTTGATGTAGTCAGGGCCTTAAAAATTTATGTAGCCAGGACGGCTCGAGTTAGGAAAACAGAGGCTCTGTTTGTCCTGAATGCGGCCAACAAGGTTGGCGCTCCTGCTTCTAAGCAGACTATTGCTCGCTGGATCTGTAACACGATTCAGCAGGCTCATTCTACGGCTGGATTGCCGTTACCAAATTCGGTAAAGGCCCATTCCACTAGGAAGGTGGGCTCTTCTTGGGCGGCTGCCCGAGGCGTCTCGGCATTACAGCTGTGCCAAGCAGCTACTTGGTCGGGTTCAAACACTTTTGCAAAATTTTACAAGTTTGATACCCTGGCTGATGAGGACCTCATGTTTGCTCAATCGGTGCTGCAGAGTCATCCGCACTCTCCCGCCCGGTCTGGAGCTTTGGTATAATCCCCAGCATCCTCTAGGACGTAAGTGAAAATAAGATTTTAAACCTACCGGTAAATCTTTGTCTCCTAGTCCGTAGAGTATGTTGGGCGCCCGTCCCAGTGTGGACAGTTTCTGCAAGGCTTGTATATAGTTGTTGCTTACATAAGGGTTATGTTACAGTTGTGATCAGTCTCTGGCTGATACTGTTTTATTCATACTGTTAACTGGTTTGGTATATTCCATGTTGTACGGTGTGTATGGTATGGGCTGGTATGTATCTCGCCCTTAGATTAACAAAAATCCTTTCCTCGTACTGTCCGTCTCCTCTGGGCACAGTTCTTTAACTGAGGTCTGGAGGAGGGGCATAGAGGGAGGAGCCAGTTCACTCCCATCTAAAGTCTTAGTGTGCCCATGTCTCCTGCGGAGCCCATCTATACCCCATGGTCCTTACGGAGTCCCCAGCATCCTCTACGGACTAGGAGAAAAAGATTTACTGGTAGGTTTAAAATCTTATTATTACCGTACCTAACAATGAAATATATGCAGCTTAATAGCAAGCATATTTTACCCAGCCCCACATGGCATTAGTTTACTGGCATGCTCCAGTGTATTTGCTGGAGACTGTTAAAATTATAGTTTTCATATTAAGAGCTTCTTTGAATGCTGTGCTATTACTTCTGACGGGATCCGGACTGAAAGTCGACAGTAACTAGGTCGACAATGTCTAGGTCGACCACTGTTGGTCGACAGTAACTAGGTCGACAGGTCAAAAGGTCGACATGAGTTTTTCACAATTTTTTTCTTTTTTTGAACCTTTTCATACTTAACGATCCACGTGGGCTACGATTGGAACGGTAATCTGTGCCGAGCGAAGCGGTAGCGGAGCGAAGGCACCGTGCCCGAAGCATGGTGAGCGAAGCGGTGCACTAATTGGGGTTCCCGGTCACTCTACGAAGAAAACGACACCAAAATAACATTAAAAACTCATGTCGACCTTTTGACCTGTCGACCTAGTTACTGTCGACCAATAGTGGTCGACCTAGACATTGTCGACCTAGTTACTGTCGACTTTCAATACCACACCCCTCCTGACAGAGACACACTGCTGTAATGAAACATGTCTTCTTATCATCTCTGGCTGCTGTAGAGCTGGTTTAGTATTGCTCCTCCTAGGAATTCCAGTCCCAGTACACACGAGATTCCAATAAATACTTTTATGTTCCAACTACCATTAAATGAAATACTTTATTGAGGTCAGTGGGACATGTATTTGTATTTAATTATGGCTTCGTCAATAGGTTGATAATGTGCCAGCCATTCTAGTTGTTTTGGAGAAAAGGGCATAAAACGCAATTGGTGGCCTCACAGCAGATACAGATGTCGCAGTTAACCAAGCTTAGGGGGGATACGTATCAAAGTTTGGCAAAAAAAATAAAGTACCAACATATCAGAACTAAACTGACTTTATTTCTCTTACGTCCTAGAGGATGCTGGGGACTCCGTAAGGACCATGGGGGTATAGACGGGCTCCGCAGGAGATAGGGCACCTAAAAAGAACTTTGACTATGAGAGTGCACTGGCTCCTCCCTCTATGCCCCTCCTCCAGACCTCAGTTAGATCTTGTGCCCAGAGGAGAATGGGTGCACTGCAGAGAGCTCTCCAGAGTTTTCTGTTGAAGAAGAATTTTGTTAGGTTTTTTATTTTCAGGGAGTCCTGTTGGCAACAGGCTCCCTGCATCGTGGGACCGAGGAGAGAGAAGCAGAGCTGGCTTGTCAAGTTGGGCACTGCTTCTAAGGCTACTGGACACCATTAGCTCCAGAGGGAGTTGGAACACAGGTCTCACCTGGGGTTCGTCCCGGAGCCGCGCCGCCGTCCTCCTCACAGATGCCGAAGATAGAAGCCGGATGAGAAGGCAGAAGACAACTTAGGCGGCAGAAGACATCAGATCTTCATGAGGTAAGGCGCGCAGCGGTAAGCTGCGCGCCATTGCTCCCAGTCTCACACACACGCACAGAGCAGCACTGAAGGGTGCGGCGCAGGGGGGGGCGCCCTGGGCAGCAATAAACCTCACATTTGGGCAAATGCAGATTGATTAGGCTGCGGAGGCAGTAAATCGATGATCCCCCGCCATTTTTATTGAAAAATCACTGGGACCGAAGCCCGCCGTCGGGTGGGCGGGGCTTGATCCTCAGCACTAACCAGCGCCATTTTCTCCACAGAAGCTGCATGAGGAAAACGCTGGCTCCCTAGTCTCTCCCCTGCTGAACTTCACAGACTGGAAAAAAGAGGAGGGGGGCACATTAGCGACGCAGTGAGTGGGAATTGGCATATTGTATATAGAAAAGCACTATCTGGTCATATTTTTTCCAGTGTTTTTAAGCGCTGGTGTGTGCTGGCATACTCTCTCTCTGTCTCTCCTTAGGGCCTGGTTGGGGTTTTGTCCCCATATAGGTTAATCCCTGTGTGTGTGGGGTGTCGGTACGTGTGTGTCGACATGTCTGAGGCGGAAGGCTTCTCCAAGGAGGAGGTGGAGCAAATGAGTGGTGTGTCCCCGTCGGTTGTGCCGACTCCAGATTGGATGGACATGTGGCATATGTTGAATGCAAGTGTGGGATCTTTACATAAAAAGCTTGATAAGGCTGACTTAGTGGGGACATCAGAGGGTCAATCCTCGGATTGGACCGACTCTCAGGGCCCGTCGCGGTCTCAAAAGCGTCCCTTAACACAAGACACTACTACCGACACGGATTCTGATTCCAGTGTCGACTACGACGAAGTAAAATTGCACCCTAGGGTGACTAAAACCATTCAGTGTATGATTGTGGCAATAAGGGACTTGTTGCATATTGAGGATGAACCCTCTGTCCCCGACACAAGGGTACACATGTTTAAGGAAAAGAAACAGATTTTCTCTGACGTCCTAGTGGATGCTGGGTACTCCGTAAGGACCATGGGGAATAGACGGGCTCCGCAGGAGACTGGGCACTCTAAAAGAAAGATTAGGTACTATCTGGTGTGCACTGGCTCCTCCCTCTATGCCCCTCCTCCAGACCTCAGTTAGAATCTGTGCCCGGCTCGAGCTGGTTGCACACTAGGGGCTCTCCTGAGCTTCTAGTAAAGAAAGTATTTGTTAGGTTTTTTATTTTCAGTGAGATCTGCTGGCAACAGACTCACTGCTACGAGGGACTAAGGGGAGAGAAGCGAACCTACCTGCTTGCAGCTAGCTTGGGCTTCTAAGGCTACTGGACACCATTAGCTCCAGAGGGATCGAACACAGGACCCGTCCTCGATCTACCGGTCCCGTAGCCGCGTCCCCTTTGCAGAGCCAGAAGCAAGAAGAACATCCTGAAAATCGGCGGCTGAAGACTCAGGTCTTCATTAAGGTAGCGCACAGCACTGCAGCTGTGCGCCATTGCTCCCTATGCACACCACATACTCCGGTCACTGATGGGTGCAGGGCGCTGGGGGGGGGTGCCCTGGGCTGCAATAAGAGTACCTTACATTGGCAAACAGCACATAATATAGTCTAAAAAACTATATATGTGCAAAAATCCCCCGCCATAATATAAATATAAGAGCGGGAGAAGTCCGCCGAGAAGGGGGCGTGGCTATCTCCCTCAGCACACTGGCGCCATTTCCTCTTCACAGCTCCGCTGGAAGACAGCTCCCCAGGCTCTCCCCTGCAGTTTCCAGGCTCAAAGGGTAAAAAAGAGAGGGGGGGCACTAAATTTAGGCGCAAACTGTATATGTAAAGCAGCTATAGGGAAAAATCACTTTGTGTTAGTGTAAATCCCTGATCATATAGCGCTGTGGTGTGTGCTGGCATACTCTCTCTCTGTCTCCCCAAAGGACTTTGTGGGGTCCTGTCCTCAGTCAGAGCATTCCCTGTGTGTGTGTGGTGTCGGTACGGCTGTGTCGACATGTTTGATGAGGAGGTTTATGTGGAGGCGGAGCAGGTGCCGATAAGTGTGATGTCACCCCCTGCGGGGTCGACACCAGAGTGGATGGATATGTGGAAGGTTTTACACGACAGTGTCAACTCCTTGCATAAAAGGTTCGATGACATAACAGCCGTGGGACAGCCGGCTTCTCGGCCAGTGCCTGCCCAGGCGTCTCAAAGGCCATCAGGGGCTCAAAAACGCCCGCTACCTCAGATGGCAGACACAGATGTCGACACAGAGTCTGACTCCAGTGTCGACGAGGACGAGAGTAATGTACATTCCACTAGGGCCATCCGTTGCATGATTACGGCAATGAAAAATGTGTTGCACATTTCTGACATTAACCCAGGTACCACTAAAAAGGGTTTTATGTTTGGGGAGAAAAAGCAACCAGTGGTTTCTCTATCGTCCTAAGTGGATGCTGGGGTTCCTGAAAGGACCATGGGGAATAGCGGCTCCGCAGGAGACAGGGCACAAAAAAGTAAAGCTTTTACCAGATCAGGTGGTGTGCACTGGCTCCTCCCCCTATGACCCTCCTCCAGACTCCAGTTAGATTTTGTGCCCGAACGAGAAGGGTGCAATCTAGGTGGCTCTCCTAAAGAGCTGCTTAGAGAAAGTTTAGCTTAGGTTTTTTACTTTACAGTGAGTCCTGCTGGCAACAGGATCACTGCAACGAGGGACTTAGGGGAGAAGTAGTGAACTCACCTGCGTGCAGAGTGGATTTGCTGCTTGGCTACTGGACACTAGCTCCAGAGGGACGATCACAGGTACAGCCTGGATGGTCACCGGAGCCGCGCCGCCGGCCCCCTTGCAGACGCTGAAGAGAGAAGAGGTCCAAAATCGGCGGCTGAAGACTCCTGAGTCTTCATAAAGGTAGCGCACAGCACTGCAGCTGTGCGCCATTTTCCTCTCAGCACACTTCACACAACAGTCACTGAGGGTGCAGAGCGCTGGGGGGGGCGCTCTGAGAGGCAAATAAAAACCTTATTAGAGGCAAAAAATACCTCACATATAGCCCACAGAGGCTATATGGAGATATTTAACCCCTGCCTAACTTCAAAAATAGCGGGAGACGAGCCCGCCGTAAAAGGGGCGGGGCCTATCTCCTCAGCACACAGCGCCATTTTCTCTCACAGAAAAGCTGGAGAGAAGGCTCCCAGGCTCTCCCCTGCACTGCACTACAGAAACAGGGTTAAAACAGAGAGGGGGGGCACTGATTTTGGCGATATTGTATATATATAAAAGATGCTATAAGGGAGAAACACTTATATAAGGTTGTCCCTATATAATTATAGCGTTTTTGGTGTGTGCTGGCAGACTCTCCCTCTGTCTCCCCAAAGGGCTAGTGGGTCCTGTCCTCTGTCAGAGCATTCCCGGTGTGTGTGCTGTGTGTCGGTACGTGTGTGTCGACATGTATGAGGACGATGTTGGTGAGGAGGCGGAGAAATTGCCTGTAATGGTGATGTCACTCTCTAGGGAGTCGACACCGGAATGGATGGCTTATTTAGATACGTGAGAATGTCAACACGCTGCAAGGTCGGTTGACGACATGAGACGGCCGACAATCTATTAGGACCGGTCCAGGCGTCTCAGAAACGCCCATTTACCTCAGTCGGTCGACACAGACACAGACACGGACACTGAATACAGTGTCGACGGTGAATAAACAAACGTATTTCTCATTAGGGCCACACGTTAAGGGCAATGAAGGAGGTGTTACGTGTTTCTGATACTACAAGTACCACAAGAAAGGGTATTATGTGGGAGTGGAAAAAACTACCTGTAGTTTTTCCTGAATCAGATAAAATAAAATGAAGTGTGTGATGATGCGTAGGGTTACCCCGATAGCAAATATTGGCGTTATACCCTTTCCCGCCAGAAATTAGGGTACGTTGGGAAACACCCCTTAGGGTGATAAGGCGCTCACACGCTTATCAAGTGGCGTTACCGTCTCCAGATACGGCCGCCCTCAAGGAGCCAGCTGATAGGAAGCTGGAAAAATATCCTAAAAAGTATATACACACATACGGTGGTTATACTGCGACCAGCGATCGCCATCAGCCTGGAGATGCAGTGCTGGGTTGGCTTGGTCGGATTCCCTGACTGAAAATATTTTATTCATGTAGAGCATTTAATAGGATGCATTCTATATATATGTATGTGAGATGCACAGAGGGATATTTGCTCTCTGGCATCAAGATAAGTGCGTTGTCCATATCTCCCAGAAGATGTCAGGGACACGACAGTGGTCAGGTGATACAGATCCCATACGGCAGATGGAAGTATTGCTGTATAAAGGGAAGGAGTTATTTGGGGGTCGGTCCATCGGACCTGGGGACCACAGCAACAGCTGGGAAATCCAACCTTTTTTACCCCAAGTTACATCTCAGCTAAAAAAGACACCGTCTTTTCAGCCTCAATCTTTCCTTTCCCATGAGGGCATGCAGGCAAAAGGCCAGTCATATCTGCCCAGACATAGAGGTAAGGGAAGTAGACTGCAGCAGGCAGCCCTTTCCCAGGAAAAGAAGCCCTCCACCGCGTCTGCCAAGTCCTCAGCATGACGCTGGGGCCGTGCAAGCGGACTCAAGGTGGGGGGGTAGTCTCAAGAGTCTCAGGGCGCAGTGGGATCACTCGCAAGTTGACCCCTAGATCGTACGAGTATTATCCCAGGGGTAAAGATTGGAGAGTCGAGACATCTTCTCCTCGCAGGTTCCTGAAGTCTGCTTTACCAACGGCTCCCTCCGACAGGGAGGCAGCATTGGAAACAATTCACAAGCTGTATATCCAGCAGGTGATAATCAAAGTACCCCTCCTACGACAAGGAAAAGGGTATTATTTTTCCACACTATATTGTGGTACTGAAGCCAGACGGCTTGGTGACACATAGTCTAAATCTAAAATGTTTTGAACACTTACATAAAAGGTTCAAATCGAGATAAAGTCACTCAGAGCAGTGATAGCGAACCGGAAAAAAGGGGACTATATGGTGTCCCTGGACATCAAGGATTACCTCCATGTCCAAATTTTGTCCTTCTCATCAAGGGTACCTCTGGTTCGTGGTACAGAACTGTCAATATCAGTTTCAGACGATGCCGTTTGAATTATCCACGGCACCCCGGGCCTTTTTACCAAGGTAATGGCCGAAAAGATGTTTCTTCAAAGAAAAAAGGCATCTAAATTATCCCTTACTTGCACGACCTAAAAAGGGCAAGTTCCAGAGAACAGTTGGAGGTCGGAAGAGCACTATCTAAAGTAGTTCTTCGACGGCACGACTGGATTCTAAATATTCCAAGAATCGCAGCTGTTTTCCGACGATACGTCTGCTGTTCCTAGGGATGATTCTGGACACGGTTCAGAAAAAGGTTTTTCTTCCCGAGGAAAAAGCCAAGGAGTTATCCGACCTGTCAGGAACCTCCTAAAACCAGGAAAGGTGTCTGTACATCAATGCACAAGAGTCCTGGGAAAAATGGTGGCTTTTTACGAAGCAATTCCATTCGGCAGATTCCATGCAAGAATTTTCCAAAGGGATCTGTTGGACAAATGGTCAGGGTCGCATCCTCAGATGCACCTGCGAATAACCCTGTCGCCAAGGACAAGGGTATATCTTCTGTGGTGGTTGCAAAAGGCTCATCTATTGGAGGGCCGCAGATTCGGCATACAGGATTTGATCCTGGTGACCACGGACGCCAGCCTGAGAGGTTGGGGAGCAGTCACACAAGGAAGAAACTTCCAGGGGGTATGGACGAACCTGGAAAAGTCTCTTCACATAAACATTCTGGTACTAAGAGCAATCTAAAATGCTCTAAGCCAGGCGGAACCACTCCTGCAAGGAAAACCGGTGTTGATTCAGTCGGACAACATCACGGCGGTCGCCCATGTAAACAGACAGGGCGGCACAAGAAGCAGGAGTGCAATGGCAGAAGCTGCCAAGATTCTTCGCTGGGCGGAGAATCACGTAATAGCACTGTCAGCAGTGTTCTTCCCGGGCGTGGACAACTGGGAAGCAGACTTCCTCAGCAGACACGATATTCACCCGGGAGAGGGGGGTCTTCATCCAGAAGTCTTCCACATGCTAATAAACTGTTGGGAAAGACCAATGGTAGACATGATGGCGTCTCGCCTCAACAAGAAACTGGACAAGTATTGCGCCAGGTCAAGAGATCCACAGGCAATAGCTGTGGACGCACTGGTAACACCTTGGGTGTACAAATCAGTATATGTGTTTCCTCCTCTGCCTCTCATACCAAAGGTATTGAAGATTATACGGTGAGGAGGAGTAAGAACAATACTAGTGGCTCCGGATTGGCCAAGAAGGACTTGGTACCCGGAACTTCAAGAGTTGGTCACGGACGACCCGTGCCCTCTACTTCTGAGAAGGGACCTGCTACAACAGGGTCCCTGTCTCTTTCAAGACTTACCGCGGCTGCGTTTGACGGCATGGCGGTTGAACGCCAGATCCTAAAAGGGAAAGGCATTCCAGAAGAAGTCATTCCTACCTTGATTAAGGCAAGGAAGGAAGTCACCGCGAAACATTATCACCGCATTTGGCGAAAATATGTCGCGTGGTGCGAGGATCGGAGTGTTCCGACGGAGGAATTTCAACTGGGTCGTTTCCTACATTTCCTACAATCAGGATTGTCTATGGGTCTCAAATTGAGATCTATTAAGGTTCAAATTTCGGCCCTGTCAATATTCTTCCAAAAAGAATTGGCCTCAGTTCCTGAGGTACAGACTTTTGTTAAAGGAGTACTGCATATACAGCCTCCTGTGGTGCCTCCGGTGGCACCGTGGGATCTAAATGTAGTTTTAGATTTCCTCAAATCCCATTGGTTTGAACCATTGAAAAAGGTGGATTTTAAATATCTCACATGGAAAGTGACTATGTTACTGGCCCTGGCTTCCGCCAGGAGAGTATCTGAATTGGCGGCTTTATCTTATAAAAGCCCTTATCTAATCTTCCATTCGGATAGGGCAGAACTGAGGAGTCGTCCGCATTTTCTCCCTAAGGTGGTATCAGCGTTTCACCTGAACCAACCTATTGTGGTGCCTGCGGCCACTGGCGACTTGGAGGACTCCAAGTTGTTGGACGTTGTCAGAGCCTTAAAAATATACATTTCAAGGACGGCTGAAGTCAGAAAATCTGACTCGCTGTTGATACTATATGCACCCAACAAGTTGGGTGCCCCTGCTTCTAAGCAGACGATTGCTCGTTGGATTTGTAACACAATTCAACTTGCTCATTCTGTGGCAGGCCTGCCACAGCCTAAATCTGTTAAGGCCCATTCCACAAGGAAGGTGGGCTCATCTTGGGCGGCTGCCCGAGGGGTCTCGGCATTACAATTCTGTCGAGCAGCTACGTGGTCGGGGGAAAACACGTTTGTAAAATTCTACAAATTTGATACCCTGGCAAAAGAGGACTTGAAATTCTCTCATTCGGTGCTGCAGAGTCATCCGCACTCTCCCGCCCGTTTGGGAGCTTTGGTATAATCCCCATGGTCCTTTCAGGAACCCCAGCATCCACTTAGGACGATAGAGAAAATAAGAATTTACTTACCGATAATTCTATTTCTCGGAGTCCGTAGTGGATGCTGGGCGCCCATCCCAAGTGCGGATTATCTGCAATACTGTACATAGTTATTGTTAACAAATTCGGGTTATATTGTTAAGGAGCCATCTTTAAGAGGCTCTTTCTGTTATCATACTGTTAACTGGGTTTAGATCACAAGTTGTACGGTGTGATTGGTGTGGCTGGTATGAGTCTTACCCGGGATTCAAATTGCCTCCCTTATTGTGTACGCTCGTCCGGGCACAGTACCTAACTGGAGTCTGGAGGAGGGTCATAGGGGGAGGAGCCAGTGCACACCACCTGATCTGGTAAAAGCTTTACTTTTTTGTGCCCTGTCTCCTGCGGAGCCGCTATTCCCCATGGTCCTTTCAGGAACCCCAGCATCCACTACGGACTCCGAGAAATAGAATTATCGGTAAGTAAATTCTTATTTTTTCCCCCATCAGATGAGTTTAATGAAGTGTGTGAAGAAGCGTGGGCTTCCCCCGATAAGAAACTAGTGATTTAAAAAAAGTTACTGATGGCGTACCCTTTCCCGCCAGAGGACAGGTTACGTTGGGAGACATCCCCGAGGGTGGATAAGGCGCTCACACGCTTGTCAAAGAAGGTGGCACTGCCGTCTCAGGATACGGCCGCCTTAAAGGAGCCTGCGGATAGAAAGCAGGAGGCTATCCTGAAGTCTGTATATACACACTCAGGTACTATACTGAGACCTGCTATTGCTTCAGCTTGGATGTGTAGTGCTGCAGCAGCTTGGTCCGATACCCTGTCAGAAAATATTGATATTCTCGACAGGGATACGATTTTGCTAACCATAGAGCATATTAAAGACATCGTCTTATATATGAGAGATGCACAGAGGGATATTTGCCGGCTGGCATCTAGAATTAATGCAATGTCCATTTCTGCCAGGAGAGTATTATGGACTCGGCAGTGGACAGGTGATGCGGATTCTAAAAGGCACATGGAGGTTTTGCCTTACAAGGGTGAGGAATTGTTTGGGGATGGTCTCTCGGACCTCGTTTCCACAGCAACAGCTGGGAAGTCGACATTTTTACCTCAGGTTCCCTCACAGCCTAAGAAAGCACCGTATTATCAGGTACAGTCCTTTCGGCCCCAGAAAGGCAAGCGGGTTAAAGGCGCGTCCTTTCTGCCCAGAGGCAGGGGTAGAGGAAAAAAGCTGCACCATACAGCCAGTTCCCAAGAACAAAAATCCTCCCCTGCTTCCACTAAGTCCACCGCATGACGCTGGGGCTCCACTGGTGGAGCCTGGTGCGGTGGGGGCCCGTCTCCGGAACTTCAGCGACCAGTGGGTTCGCTCACAGGTGGATCTCTGGGTTCTACAAGTGGTATCTCAGGGATACAAGCTGGAATTCGAGACGTCTCCCTCTCGCCGTTACCTCAAATCAGCCTTGCCAGCTACTCCCCAGGACAGGGAGGTAGTACTGGCGGCAATTCACAAGCTGTACCTCCAGCAGGTGATAATCAAAGTTCCCCTCCTTCAACAGGGACGAGGTTACTATTCCACAATGTTTGTGGTACCGAAACCAGACGGTTCGGTGAGACCCATTCTAAATTTGAAATCCTTGAACACTTATATAAGGAAGTTCAAGTTCAAAATGGAATCGCTCAGGGCGGTGATTGCAAGCCTGGAAGAGGGGGATTACATGGTATCACTGGACATCAAGGATGCTTACCTACATGTCCCCATTTACCCACCTCACCAGGTGTACCTCCGTTTTGTGGTACAGGACTGCCATTACCAATTCCAGACGTTGCCGTTTGCTCTGTCCACGGCACCGAGGGTATTTACCAAAGTAATGGACGAAATGATGATACTCCTTCGAAAGAAGGGAGTTATAATTATCCCGTACTTGGCCGATCTCCTTATAAAGGCGAGGTCCAGGGAGCAGTTGTTGGTCTGAGTAGCACTATCTCAGGAAGTGCTACAACAGCACGGCTGGATTCTGAATATCCCGAAGTCGCAGCTGGTTCCTACGACGCGTCTGCTGTTCCTGGGTATGATTCTGGACACAGAACAGAAGAAGGTGTTTCTCCCGGAGGAGAAGGCCAAGGAGTTGTCATCTCTGGTCAGAGACCTCCTAAAACCAAAACAGGTGTCGGTGCATCACTGCACGCGTGTCCTGGGAAAGATGGTAGCTTCTTACGAGGCAATTCCATTCGGCAGGTTCCATGCAAGGATCTTTCAGTGGGATCTGTTAGACAAGTGGTCCGGATCACATCTTCAGATGCATCGGCTGATCACCCTGTCCCCGAGGGCCAGGGTGTGTCTACTGTGGTGGCTGCAGAGTGCTCATCTTCTCGAGGGCCGCAGATTCGGCATACAGGACTGGATCCTGGTGACCACGGATGCAAGCCTCCGAGGTTGGGGGGCAGTCACTCAGGGAAGAAACTTCCAAGGACAATGGTCGAGTCAGGAAGCTTCCCTACACATAAATATTCTGGAACTAAGGGCCATTTACAATGCCCTAAGTCAGGCAAGACCCTGCTTCAAAACCAGCCGGTGCTGATTCAGTCAGACAACATCACGGCGGTCGCCCATGTAAACCGACAGGGCGGCACAAGAAGCAGGATGGCGATGGCAGAAGCCACAAGGATTCTCCGATGGGCGGAAAATCACGTGATAGCACTGTCAGCAGTGTTCATTCCTGGGAGTGGACAACTGGGAAGCAGACTTCCTCAGCAGGCACGACCTCCACCCGGGAGAGTGGGGACTTCATCCAGAAGTCTTCCAGCTGATTGTAAATCGTTGGGAAAGGCCACAGGTGGACATGATGGCGTCCCGCCTCAACAAAAAGCTAAAAAGATATTGCGCCAGGTCAAGGGACCCTCAGGCGATAGCTGTGGACGCTCTAGTGACACCGCGGGTGTACCAGACGGTTTATGTGTTCCCTCCTCTTCCTCTCATACCAAAGGTACTGAGGATAATAAGAAAGAGAGGAGTAAGAACTATACTCATCGTTCCGGATTGGCCAAGAAGGACTTGGTACCCGGAACTACAAGAAATGATCTCAGAGTACCCTTGGCCTCTGCCTCTCAGACAGGACCTGCTACAGCAGGGGCCCTGTCTATTCCAAGACTTACCGCGGCTGCGTTTGACGGCATGGCGGTTGAACGCCGGATCCTGATGGAAAAGGGCATTCCGGTTGAAGTCATTCCTACGCTGATAAAAGCTAGGAAGGATGTGACAGCAAAACATGATCACCGCATATGGCGAAAATATGTTGCTTGGTGTGAGGCTATGAAGGCCCCAACAGAAGAATTTCAGCTGGGTCGATTTCTGCACTTCCTACAGTCAGGAGTGACTATGGGCCTAAATTTGGGATCCATAAAAGTCCAGATTTCGGCCCTGTCTATTTTCTTTCAAAAAGAACTGGCTTCACTGCCTGAAGTTCAGACGTTTGTTAACGGAGTGCTGCATATTCAGCCCCCTTTTGTGCCCAAAGTGGCACCTTGGGATCTCGTTGTGTTGGATTTCCTAAAATCACATTGGTTTGAGCCACTTCGGACCGTGGAGTTGAAATATCTCACGTGGAAAGTGGTCATGCTTTTGGCCTTGGCTTCGGCTAGGCGTGTGTCAGAATTGGCGGCTTTGTCATGTAAAAGCACCTATCTGATCTTCCAGAATTAGGAAAACAGAGGCTCTGTTTGTCCTGTATGCGGCTAATAAGATTGGCGCTCCTGCTTCGAAGCAGACTATTGCTCGCTGGATCTGTAATACGATTCAGCAGGCTCACTCTACGGCTGGATTGCCGGTGCCAAATTCGGTTAAGGCCCATTCCACTAGGAAGGTGGGCTCTTCTTGGGCGGCTGCCCGAGGGGTCTCGGCATTACAGCTTTGCCGAGCTGCTACTTGGTCGGGGTCAAACACTTTTGCTAAATTCTACAAGTTTGATACCCTGGCTGAGGAGGACCTTGAGTTTGCTCATTCGGTGCTGCAGAGTCATCCGCACTCTCCCGCCCGTTTGGGAGCTTTGGTATAATCCTGATGGTCCTTACGGAGTACCCAGCATCCACTAGGACGTCAGAGAAAATAAGAATTTACTCACCGGTAATTCTATTTCTCGTAGTCCGTAGTGGATGCTGGGAGCCCGTCCCAAGTGCGGACTTTCTGCAATACGTGTATATAGTTATTGCTTAACTAAAGGGTTTTGTTATGAGCCATCTGTTCATGAAGTTCATTTGTTGTTCATACTGTTAACTGGGTATAGTTATCACAAGTTGTACGGTGTGATTGGTTTGGCTGGTATGAGTCTTACCCTGGATTCCAAATCCTTTCCTTGTAGTGTCAGCTCTTCCGGGCACAGTTTCCCTAACTGAGGTCTGGAGGAGGGGCATAGAGGGAGGAGCCAGTGCACACCAGATAGTACCTAATCTTTCTTTTAGAGTGCCCAGTCTCCTGCGGAGCCCGTCTATTCCCCATGGTCCTTACGGAGTACCCAGCATCCACTACGGACTACGAGAAATAGAATTACCGGTGAGTAAATTCTTATTATTAACTTTCCCACATCTCATGAATTGAATGATTTCTTTGGAAAAGCTTGGGAGACTCCGGATAAGAGACCGCAGATCCCCAAAAGAATTTATATGGCATACCCCTTCCCTAAGCAGGACAGGGAGATTTGGGAATCACCCCCCACTGTGGACAAGGCCCTGACGCGCTTGTCCAAGAAAGTGGCGCTACCGTCTCCTGACACAGCAGCCCTTAAGGACCCTGCAGATCGCAGGCAAGATACTACCTTAAAGTGTATTTATTCTCATACGGGTGCTGTGCTAAGACCGACAATTGCGTCGGCATGGGTGTGTAGCGCAATTGCAGCTTGGACAGATGAGCTGACAGATCAATTTGATAATATGGATAAGGATACAATATTCTTAACTCTAGCCCATATTAAAGACGCAGTCTTATTTATGAGGGATGCTCAAAGGGACATTGGATTGCTAGCTTCTAGGGCCAATGCCATGTCTATCTCAGCGAGAAGATCCTTATGGACTCGCCAATGGACGGGTGATGCGGATTCCAAAAAACATATGGAAGTACTACCCTATAAGGGTGATGTATTGTTTGGGGATGGGCTGACGGACCTGGTTTCCACAGCTACAGCAGGTAAATCAAATTTTTTACCATATATTCCCCAACAGCGAAAGAAAGTAACACCCTATCAGATGCAGTCCTTTCGGTATCACAAGTCTTAAAGAGGTCGGGGATACTCTTTCCTCGCCAGAGGTAAGGGCAGAGGCAAGAGAGCACCTGCTTCGGCAGGTGCCCAGGAATAAAAGTCCTCCCCGGCTGCTCCAAAACCCACAGCATGACGCTGGGGCTCCCCTGAGGGAGTCCGCACCGGTGGGGGCACGTCTTCGACTTTTCAGTCAGGCCTGGGTCAGTTCGGACCTGAATCCCTGGGGGTTGGAAATAGTTTCCCAGGGTTACAAATTGGAATTCGAGGAGGTGCCCCCGCGCCGATTTTTCAAGTCGGCCCTAATAGCTTCCACATCGGAAAGGGATATAGTGTTAGCTGCAATTCAAACGCTGTGTATACAGCAAGTGATAATCAAGGTTCCCCTGCACCAGCAGGGAAGAGGTTACTACTCAACCCTATTTGTGGTCCCGAAACCGGACGGTTCGGTCAGACCTATTTTGAATCTGAAATCCCTAAACCTGTACATAAAAAGATTCAAATTCAAAATGTAATCTCTCAGAGCGATAATAGCCAACATGGAGGAGGGGGAGTTTATGGTGTCTCTGGACATAAAGGATGCGTACCTTCATGTCCCCATATATGCCCCCCATCAGGAATACCTGAGATTCGCTGTACAGGATTGTCATTACCAATTTCAGACGTTGCTGTTTGGACTCTCCACGGCCCCAAGGATTTTCACCAAGATAATAGCGGAAATGATGGTGGTCCTGCGCAAGCATGGAGTCACAATTATCCCATACTTGGACGCTCTCCTGATAAAAGCGAGATCAAGGGAGAAATTGCTGTGCAGTGTGGCGCTCTCTCTGAAAGTGCTCCAGCAACACGGTTGGATTCTAAATCTACCAAAGTCACAGTTGATTCCGACAACTCGACTACCGTTCCTAGGTATGATACTGGATACGGAACAAATGATGGTCTTCCTCCCAATAGAGAAAGCCCAAGACATCCATAACATGGTCAGAGACCTGCTAAAACCGAAAAGGGTGTCCGTTCACCAATGCACTCGAGTTCTGGGGAAAATGGTGGCGGCCTACGAGTCCATTCCCTTCGGAAGGTTCCATGCAAGGACTTTTCAGTGGGACCTTCTGGACAAGTGGTCCGGGTCCCATCTGCACTTACATCGGAAAATAACTCTGTCCCCTAGGACCAGAGTGTCCCTCCTGTGGTGGTTGCAAAGTGCTCACCTCCTGGAGGGTCGCAGGTTTGGAATTCAGGATTGGATCCTGGTTACCACGGACGCGAGCCTCCGAGGATGGGGAGCGGTCACACAGGGAAAAATTTTTCAGGGTCTTTGGTCAGACCAGGAGTCCTGTCTACACATCAATGTGTTGGAACTTAGGGCCATTTACAACGGCCTTCGACAAGCGGAGAGTTTTCTTCGAAACCTACCGGTTCTGATTCAATCAGACAATGTCACAGCAGTGGCTCATTTGAACCGCCAAGGCGGGACAAGAAGCAGAGTCGCGATGGCGGAAGCCACCAGGATCCTTCGCTGGGCGAAAAATCATGTAAGCTCTCTGTCGGCTGTCTTCATTCCGGGAGTGGACAACTGGGAAGCAGACTTCCTCAGCAGACACGATCTCCATCCAGGAGAGTGGGGACTTCATCAAGAAGTCTTTGCAGACGTAACACGTCTATGGGGAACTCCTCAAATAGACATGATGGCGTCATGCCTTAACAAAAAACTTCGGAGGTATTGCGCCAGGTCTCGGGACCCTCAGGCAGTAGCAGTAGACGCTCTGGTAACACCGTTGGTGTTCAAATCGGTTTACGTGTTTCCTCCTCTTCCTCTCATCACAAAAGTGTTGAGGATCATAAGACGAAGAAGAGTACAGACGATACTCGTTGTCCCAGACTGGCCTCGAAGGGCCTGGTACTCGGATCTACAAGAGATGCTCACAGGAGATCCCTGGCCTCTTCCTCTGAGGGAAGACCTGTTGCAACAGGGGCCCTGTGTATTTCAAGATTTACAGCGGTTACGTTTGACAGCATGGCGGTTGAACGCCGAATCCTAGCAAAAAAGGGGATTCCGGAACAATGTCATCCCTACTTTAATAAAGGCTAGGAAGGAGGTGACGGTAAAACATTATCACCGTATCTGGCGAAAGTATGTGTGAGACCAAGAATGCACCTACGGAAGATTTTCATCTGGGTCGTCTTCTCCACTTCCTACAGACAGGAGTGGATATGGGCCTGAAATTAGGCTCTGTTAAGGTACAGATTTCGGCCCTCTCGATTTTCTTTCAGAAGGAATTGGCTTCTCTTCCTGAAGTCCAGACGTTTGTGAAGGGAGTGCTGCACATCCAGCCCCCTTTTGTGCCTCCAGTGGCACCATGGGACCTGAACGTGGTGTTGCAGTTCCTAAAATCACACTGGTTTGAACCGCTTAACAAGGTTGAGTTGAAATTTCTTACCTGGAAGGTGGTCATGTTGTTGGCCTTAGCATCAGCAAGGCGAGTGTCAGAATTGGCGGCTTTGTCACACAAGAGCCCCTACTTGATTTTTCATGTGGATCGAGCTGAATTGAGGACACGTCCGCAATTTTTGCCTAAAGTGGTTTCTTCGTTCCATATGAATCAACCTATTGTGGTACCTGTGGCTACAAGTGACCTGGAGGATTCCAGATCCCTGGACGTAGTCAGGGCCTTAAAAAATTTATGTAGCCAGGACGGCTAGAATTAGGAAAACAGAGGCTCTGTTTGTCCTGTATGCGGCTAATAAGATTGGAGCTCCTGCTTCGAAGCAGACTATTGCTCGCTGGATCTGTAATACGATTCAGCAGGCTCACTCTACGGCTGGATTGCCGGTTCCAAATTCGGTTAAGGCCCATTCCACTAGGAAGGTGGGCTCTTCTTGGGCGGCTGCCCGAGGGGTCTCGGCATTACAGCTTTGCCGAGCGGCGACTTGGTCGGGGTCAAACACTTTTGCTAAATTCTACAAGTTTGATACCCTGGCTGATGAGGACCTAGCGTTTGCTCAGTCGGTGCTGCAGAGTCATACGAACTCTCCCGCCCGATTGGATGCTTTGGTATAAACCCCATGGTCCTTACGGAGTCCCCAGCATCCTCTAGGACGTAAGAGAAAATAAGATTTTAAACCTACCGGTAAATCTATTTCTCCTAGTCCGTAGAGGATGCTGGGCGCCCGTCCCAGTGTGGAAACTCTGCAAGACTTGTATATAGTTGTTGCTTACATAAGGGTTATGTTACAGTTGACATCGGTCTTGGACCGTTACTGTCGTTTGTTCATACTGTTAACTGGTTATGTATGTTCCAGGTTGCATGGTATGATTGGTGTTGGCTGGTATGAATCTTGCCCTTGGATTGCTAAATCCTGCCTTGTATTGTCCACCTCCTCTGGGCACAGTTCTCTAACTGAGGTCTGGAAGAGGGGCATAGAGGGAGGAGCCAGTGCACACCCATAGTCAAAGTTCTTTTTAGGTGCCCTATCTCCTGCGGAGCCAGTCTATACCCCATGGTCCTTACGGAGTCCCCAGCATCCTCTACGGACTAGGAGAAATAGATTTACCGGTAGGTTTAAAATCTTGTTTTTTTTAAATGTCTTTATGCCCGCTGAAAAAAGGTATGGCAGAACAGTTGGCAGTGAAAACCAAATATAGAATAAAAACAAAGAAATACAGACAAGACTCAAAGCCTCATTTATCAACAGCAGTTTCATGTAAAAAAATCTGGGAAAGCACAATAGTCTGTCGCCAGAACACAAGAATTACAGTCTGAGTTTTCAGTGTACATGTTGTTAAAAACCAGATATACAGCCTGTAAAATGACAGAAGCTGATTGATTGTTACTTTAGCTCTCTTCACTTGATCTTTCGCCAAGCTTTGATAAATATCCCCCCTTATTATGTTACCTGATGCAGATTGTTTCCTTTCAGTTTTCATAGGAAATGTACCTTTTTTATTTTTTCGTCATCCTGTATCCCACCCATTTTTCATGAATAGGTCTGTCTCCCTCCATTTGTGTCACCGTCTGGTATCTGAGCGTTTGAAATTTTCTTTTTTGTTTTAATTTATTTATTTAATACCTTATGTGTGTGTTTCTGACATTACTCCATCTCTCCCTACCTCCATGTCAGTGTTCCCTTCCATCCAGACGCTCTCAGCACACAGATGATAGTGCCCTTTTAGTGGTAAGGACCCTGCACGAATTGATCTATCACCTTCAGCACGTGGAATCATTTGTAGAAACTGCATGTGAAGAGCATAAACCACGACTGATATTTGATTTCCTTTACTAACTGAAAGGCTTGTGTCACCACAGCAATGGCAGTTCAGCTGAAACGCATCCTACGGAAAAACACTCCATTTGTTCACAAAACATTTTGAGAAAAATAAAAAACTTACCCAATCCTTCACATCACTGTCCCAATTAATTGCAATTGAGACTGGCAGGAGAAAACACACAGAAATAAGTACTTGTTCTCTTCTGCTATTTTCATATGGTCCAAAATGCTGCAAGCAGTGTTGTCACGGGATGTCCAATCATGAGGTACATTTAAGGCCATCTTTTAAGTGACCTTTTGGATCAGTATAAAAATAATTCTGAGCTTCCTGGGGGCATAACTTTTGAAAACAGCTTGTGTGACACCAGCCTAACAAACTGCAAGATTTTTGTCCACTGATTAAAGGTGCAATCCCACACAGATGGCCAGGTTTTATTTTGGGGTGGTTGTAGCAAGATTTTTTTTATAATAAGATGCTTTTGCTAAGTTGTTCTCCTAAAGTTCAGTTTTCCTTTTTTAACATTTCTATGAGGCACATTGACATGGCTTTTTCTGCAATAAAATAGTTTCCCTGTTTTGGAAGCATTTTTTTTCTGCCTGTTTCTGGGAGAGTTTAACCTGATCTCTTCTCGGTAGTCATGCTACCAGAGGGAGTTGAGGGGCCCGGATTTGTGTTACGAATGTTCACCTCACATCCCATGTCATGCAACTGTGGTTGCTAGGTGTATCACATGACTGTGCAAACTGAATCATCATGTATCTTCTTACAGGTAATTAGATTTATGTTGAAAAGAATCACATCTAACTTTTGCAGTGGATTGCACCTTTAATGTAAATTGATGATATGGTATTAATAGTTTTGGTTTATGCTACTAGTGGACTGGGTGATTTGGCCTTAATTGTTTGTGGCTTATGTACATAAATAGTAATCTGCTTTTCTTGGTACAATTATGTCGCTGTAATCCTTCAATATTCACACACAAATTCTAAAAATGTTTGGCTACAGGCAGCCATGATGGGTGTTGGGAGTGGTAAACAATAGGGTGGTGTTAGCTCTTATTATTGCACACTATTTAATTTACTTTCATATGTATATTTCTTTTATGTCCTAGAGCAGGGGTGGCCAACCAGTCAGAGGCAAAGAGCCAGAAAAGATCTGTAGTAAAGGGCAAGAGCCAGTGTCAGCAAAAATGGGGGCGTGGCCTAGTTTTCACAAAGCCACACCCCATTTTGTGCGCACACCTTTCGTTATGACGTTTGTAGGAGTATGACCTTGTGTCATAACTCCATTTTTAGTCATGTTGTACAGTGCCAAAAACATATAATGCCCCAGTACAGTGCCACATACATATAAAAATGTCAAAAAATGGGTGCCTCCACACTGCCAGAAACATATGTTCCCATAGTGCCACATACACATATGTCCCCACAGTGCCAGATACATATATGCCCCACAGTGCCAGATACATATATGCCTCACAGTGCCAGATATACATGTCCCCCCCCAGTGCCAGATATACATTTCCCCCCAGTGCCAGATATTCCCCCAGTGCCAGATATATATGTCCCCACAGTGCCAGATATGCCCCTAGTGCCAGATATATATGTCCCCAAAGTGCCAGCTATGCCCCCAATGCAGTGTCCCTACAGTGCCAGCTCTGCCCCAGTGCCAGATATACATGACCCCACACAGTGTCAGCTCTACCCCCAGTGCCAGATATACATGTCCCCCCAGTGCCAGATATACATTTCCCCCCAGTGCCAGCCATGCCCCCAGTGCCAGATATACTTGTCCCCACAGTGCCAGCTATGCCCCCTAGTACCAGATATACATGTCCCCCCAGTGCCAGATATACATGTCCCCCCAGTGCCAGATATACATGTCCCCCCAGTGCCAGATATACATGTCCCCCCAGTGCCAGATATACATGTCCCCCCAGTGCAAGATATACATGTCCCCCCAGTGCCAGATATACATGTCCCCCCAGTGCCAGATATACATGTCCCCCCAGTGCCAGATATACATGTCCCCCCAGTGCCAGATATACATGTCCCCCCAGTGCCAGATATACATGGTCCCCCCAGTGCCAGATATACATGTTCCCCCCAGTGCCAGATATACATGTTCCCCCAGTGCCAGATATACATGTCCCCCCAGTGCCAGATATACATGTCCCCCCAGTGCCAGTGTCCCCACAGTGCCAGATATACATGTCTCCCCAGTGCCAGGTATACCTGTCCCCACAGTGCCAGATATACATGCCCCCCCCCCCCCCCCCGTGCTGCTCACCGCGCTGCTGCTGTCTGTGAGGGGAGGAGAGCGCAGCATGCGCCTCTCCTGCCCCTCACTCTGTGGCGGCTGTGTCTCTCTTCAATTAGGCGCCGGTCCGTGAGCCAATCAAAGCTCGCGGTCCGGCAGCCTTAGCCAGGAGCCGGCTGAGCCGCATGCGGCGGATGAAGGAGCCGCGGGTTGACCACCCCTGTCCTAGAGGATACTGGGGTCCATTTAGTACAATGGGTATAGACTGGTCCACTAGGAGCCATGGGCACTTTAAGAATTTGATAGTGTGGGCTGGCTCCTCCCTCTATGCCCCTCCTTACCAGACTCGGTTTAGAAAATGTGCCCGGAGGAGCCGGTCACGCTGAAGGAAGCTCCTGAAGAGTTTTCTGCATTTATTTTATCTGTTTGTTATTTTCAGGTAGGGCTGGTTAGCACCAGCCTGCCTTCTTCGTGGGACTTAGGGGGGAAGGAATGGTCCAATGGTCCCATTCCCCGCTGACAGGACACTGAGCTCCCGAGGGAACTATTTGCAAGCCCCACCACGGCGATCGTATATTCCAGCAGCATGCCACCACCCTAACAGAGCCCGAAGAAAGAAGAGTGGTAAGTACTAAACAGTCTTCCCGGTTAGCAGGGCGCCGGCCATTATGGCGGCACTAGGGTACGGAGACACACGGCTTCTAAATGGGGCAGAATGCGTCTCCAGACACAGTACACAACTGCGTCTCAGTACACTATACACGGTACCCATAATGGCAACACAGCCTTAAAACGGTTTCTGTCCATTTTAAGCACCAAATTCCTCAGCCAGTATAAAAAAAGCGGGAAGACCGCGCGCCATTGAAGGGGTGGGGCTTCACTATGAGAGGATCCAGCAGCTCACCAGCGCCATTTTCCCTCTGCAGTGGACACAGAGGCTGACTGACAGGGACGCACAGATCCTCCAGTGTGAGTCCAAATTACCTCAGCGGTACCGGGGTTCATAGCAGAGGGGGAGCAATTACTAGTGTACTAGGTCCCCTATCAGGGTACTTAGTCTGCGACCCGGCTAAGCTTTGTATTAGCGGTAAGGGCGCGGTGGGGGCTGGCTCCAAATAACTTTCTCCCTGAAGGGCTCTTTGTGGGTAAATTGTGCTTAACCGTCTCCTGTGTGTGTGTTGTCACATTTACATTATGTCAGGCAAAGAGTGTGTTTCTTGTACAGCGGAGTGTTCCTCTTCACCAGGGGGCTCACTACTGGGTAATCAGGATTCACAGAATAGCGGGGCTGAACCAGAGTTGGTTAATTCTCGGAAAGGAATGATCTCCACTTTGTCTACAAAATTGTCCCGCAGTGAGAAAGAGACGCAATACTTAAAACAGACTGTGGATGAGTTTATGAGCAGAGACTCAGTCCCCAAAACAGCGTCTCAATCCCCTCCCATTTGTCCTCAAAAGCGATCTCTGGCCCATATCCTACAGTCTGACTCTGACGCTGAAGGGTCAGACTTGGAGGAGGGTGAGGTAGACTTGGAGGGGGGGATGCAGCTCTGTCACAGGGAATAGGGGCTCTTATAGAAGCTATCAGAGATGTGCTGCAAATGCCTGATAAGGTGTCAGAGGAGTGTGAGGAATCTTACTTGAATGTAAAAAAGAAGTCCTCAGTCACTTTTCCTGTGTCAAAGGAATTCAGTACCCTGTTTGAAGAACCATGGGTTAATCCTGATAAGAAATTTCAGATCGCTAAAAGGTTGCTCTCATCTTTTCCCTTTCCTCTGGAGGATAAGAAAAAATGGGAAAATCCACCGATAGTGGACGCATCAGTCTCTAGGCTGACACGAAAATTTGTATGGCCTGTTCCTGGTGCAGCCTCCCTTAAAGACACGGCTGATCGTAAAATTGAGACTACACTCAAATCATTGTACACGTCTGCTGGGGAGGCCCAAAGACCCACTATTGCATGTGCGTGGGTCACAAAAGCCATTGCAAAATGGTCAGGTAACCTAACTGAGGGGTTAGATTCCTTGTTACGGGGGATGTTGTTTTACTCCTGCAGCATATACAGGACTCTGCAAACTTTATGGTGGAAGCCATAAAAGAGATATGCTTGCTGAACGCACGCACCACCACTGTGGCAGCGTCGGCACGCAGGGGCTTGTGGTTATGCCAGTGTACTGCTGACGCGGACTCCAGGAAAGGCGTGGAAGGCCTACCATTCACAGGAGAGGCCTTGTTTGGAGACGAACTAGACAAATGTATATCCACAGCTACTGCGGTTTAGTCTACGTATCTTCCTTCCGCAGCCCCCCCCCACCAAGAAGACTTATTCAGCTTCTAAGTTACAGTCCTTTCTGCAGGCCAAGTTCAAGAGCAAATTCAGATGTGCTTCTACATCCTCCAGCGGCGCAAGAGGTAAACCACGCAAACCAGCAACTGCAGGTGCTCAGGAACAGAGCCCAGGCTCTGATTCCTCAAAGACTTCAGCGTGATGGTGGACCGCAATGCCTGGAAGGCTGTCAGGTGGGAGCCCGACTACAATTCTACAGTCAGATCTGGTCAAGTTCGTGCCAGGATCCCTGGGTCATAGATCTTATTTCCCAGGGCAACAGACTGGAGTTCCAAAAGCTCCCACCTCACAGATTCTTCAAATCAGGCTTGCCAGTTTCACAAAAGGCAAGTAAAACTTTATAGTATGCCATCCAAAAACTGGTACAGACTTTGGTCATTGTTCTAGTTCCACCTTATCTGCTCAACAAGGTGTACTATTCCAACTTGTTCGTAGTACTGAAACCAGACGGTTCGTTAAGACCGATTTTTTTTTTTAACCTGTACTTATGAGTGTTCAAATTTCAGATGGAGTCTCTGAGAGCGGTAATCTCTGGTCTGGAGGAGGGGGAATTCCTAGTGTCTCTGGATATCAAGGATGCCATACCTTCACATTCCTACCTGGCTGCCTCATCAGTCCTATCTATGGTTTGTGCTGCAGGACTGCCACTACCAGGTCCAGGCTCTGCCCTTTGGTTTCTCCACGGCACCAAGGGTGTTCACCAAGGTGATAGCAGAGATGATGTTTCTACTCCGCAAACAGGAAGTGAACATAATTCCGTACCTGGACGATCTCCTGACAAAAGCACCGTCCAGGGACAGGTTGCTGGACAGCTCTGGTCTCTCAACCAAACTCCTCCAGGATCACGCGTGGATTCTGAACCTTCCAAAATCTCACCTAGAGCCAACACGGAGGCTCCCATTACTGGGAATGATACTGGACACGGAGTCGCAGAAAGTGTTCCTTCCGTTGGAAAAGGCATTGGTGATCCAGTCGATGGTTCGGGACGTCCTGAAGCCAACCCGGGTGTCGGTGCATCTGTGCATTCGCCTTCTGGGGAACATGGTGGCCTCTTACGAGGCTCTTCAATACGGAAGCTCGATCTGTTGGACAAATGGTCCGGATCGCATCTTCACATGCACCAGAGGATCCGTCTGTCGCCAAAAGCCAGGATCTCCCTTCTGTGGTGGCTACAGACTTCTCACCTCGTCAGAGGTTCGGAATTCTGAACTGGATTCTGTAAACCACAGACTCAAGCCTCAGAGGTTGGGGAGCAGTCACTCGGGGCGTGCAGTTTCAAGGAGGATGGTCAAGTCAGGAAGTCGTCCTTCCAATCAACATTCTGGAACTCAGGGCCATATACAACGCCCTTCTGCATGCCTTTTATCTTCAAGATCGGGCCATTCAGGTCCAGTCGGACAATGTGACGGCAGTGCGTACATAAACCGACGGGGTGGAACGAAGAGCAGAGCAGCAATGTCAGAGGTGTCAAGAATTCTCTTCTGGGTAGAAAGAAACGCTGTGGCATTGTCAGCGGTTTTCATTCCATGAGTAGACAACCGGGAAGCAGACTTCCTCAGCAGACAGGGGGGGGGGGGGGCCTTCACCTGGAGGTGTTCAGGTGCTTAAGTCGATGGGGATATCCACAGATCGACATGATGACCTCTCGGCTCAACAAGACGCTCAATCCCGACTATGTGATCCAAGCCGGGAAGGGGGTAACGTTTAAGCATTACCATCATATTTGGAGAAATGCGTCTCTTGGTGTGAGAGCAGAAATTATTCTGCGGTGGAATTTCATCTGGGACGTTTCCTGCTTTTCCTGCAGGCAGGTGTGTATGTGGGCCTGCGTCTGGGCTCCTTAAAAGTCCAGATTTTGGCTTTGTTCATTTTCTATCAGAAACAAGTGGCTTCTCTCCCTGAGGTCCAGACGTTCTTGAAAGGTGTTTTGCACATCCAACCTCCCTTTGTGCCTCCCACGGCACCTTGGGATCTCAATGTGGTGCTGCAGTTCCTTCAATCGGACTGTTCTGAAATGTTCCAGGAGGTAGATGTAAAATATCTTGCGTGGAAGACCGTCGCACTGTTGGTCTTGTCTTCAGCAAGACGTGTCTCGGAATTGGGGGCTTTTTCTCAAAAAAGTCCCTATTTAATTTTCCATGAGGGCGGAGCTGAACTTGGAACGCGTCAGCAATTTCTTCCTAAAATGCTGTCTGCGTTTTACATCAACCAACCTATTGTGGTTATGGTTGTCACTGACACTTCTGCTACTTAAAAGTCTTTGGATGTTGTGAGGGCTTTGAAGGTTTATGTGAAGAGAACAGCTCGTCACAGAAAAACGGACTCGCTATTCGTTCTTTATGATCCCAATAAGATTGGGTGTTCTGATTCAAAGCAGTCTATTATACGCTGGATCAGGCTTACTATCCAACATGCATACTCCACGGCAGGTTTGCCATGTCCAAAATCTGTACAGGCCCACTCTACTAGGTCAGTTGGTTCTCCCTGGGCGGCTGCCCGGGGTGTCTCGGCTTTACAGCTCTGCCGAGCAGCTACTTGGTCAGGTTCGAACACGTTGCTAAGTTCTACAAGTTTGATACTTTGACCAAACTTAAGGTTCTCAGAGGCCAATCAGTTCTGCAGGAACCTCAGCACTCTCCCACCCGGTTTGGGAGCTTTGGTACATCCCCATGGTACTAAATGGACCCCAGTATCCTCTAGGACGTAAGAGAAAATAGGATTTTAATTACCTACCGGTACATCCTTTTCTCGTAGTCCGTAGAGGATACTGGGCAGGCGCCCAGTGCTTCGTTCTTCCTGCAGTGTTACTTGGTTAAGTAATGTTGGTTCAGCCGTTGCTGTTCCAAGTTTGGTTAGCTTGGCTTTCCTCTTGTTGTGTGTGCTGGTTCGGAATCTCACCACTGTCCTTATCTATCCTTCTCTCAAAGTATGTCCGTTTCCTCGGGCACAGTTTCCTAGACTGAGTCTGGTAGGAGGGGCATAGAGGGAGGAGCCAGCCCACACTATCAAATTCTTAAAGTGCCCATGTCTCCTAGTGGACCCATCTGTACCCATGATACTAAATGGACCCCAGTATCCTCTACGGACTACGAGAAAAGGATGTGTACCGGTAGGTAATTAAAATCCTATTTTTTTTAACAATTATCTATCAAAGCATACTACTTTTATCTGTCAACCTTTATGTACAGTGCATCCGGAAAGAATTCACAGCGCTTCACTTTTTCCACATATTATGTTACAGCCTTATTCTAAACTTGAATAAATTATTCTACACACAGTACCCCATAATGACAATGTGAAAAAAGTGTTTTTGAGATTTTTGCAAATTTATTAAAAATAAAAACTTAACAAATCACATGTACATAAGTATTCACAGCCTTTGCTCAATACTTTGTTGATGCACCTTTGGCAGCAATTACAGCCTCAAGTCTTTTTGAATATGAAGCCACAAGCTTGGAACACCTATCTTTGGGCAGTTTCACCCATTCCTCTTTGCAGCACCTCTCAAGCTCCATCAGATTGGATGGAAGCGTCGGTGCATAGCCATTTTCAGATCTCTCCAGAGATGTTCAATCGAATTCAAGTCTGGGCACTGGCTGGGCCACTCAAGAACATTCACAGAGTTGTCCTGAAGCCACTCCTTTGATATCTTGGCTGTGTGCTTAGGGTCGTTGTCCTGCTGGAAGATGAACAGTCGCCCCAGCCTGAGGTCAAGAGCTCTCTGGAGCAGGTTTTCATCCAGGATGTCTCTGTACATTGCTGCATTCATCTTTCCCTCTATCCTGACTAGTCTCCCTGTTCCTGCTGCTGAAAAACATCCCCACAGCATGATGCTGCTACCACCGTGCTTTACTGTAGGGATGGTATTGGCCTGGTGATGAGCAGTGCCTGGTTTCCTCCAAACATGATGCCAGGCATTCACACCAAAGAGTTCAATCTTTGTCTCATCAGACCAGAGAATTTTGTTTCTGGTGGTCTGAGAATCCTTTAGGTGCATTTTGGCAAACTCCATGCGGGCTGCCATGTGCTTTTTACTAAGGAGTGGCTTCCATCTGGCCACTCTACCATTCAGGCCTGATTGGTGGATTGCTGCAGAGATGTTTGTCCTTCTGGAAGGTTCTCCTCTCTCCACAGAGGAATGCCATAGCTCTGACAAAGTGACCATCGGGTTCTTGGTCACCTCCCTGACTAGGGCCTTTTTTCTCCGTCCAGCACTAGGAAGAGTCCTGGTGGTTCCGAACGTTTTCCATTTATGGATAATAGAGGCCACTGTGCTCATTGGGACCTTCAAAGATATTTTTCCGTACACTTCCCCAGATTTGTTCCTTAAGACAATTCTGTCTCGGAGGTCTGCAGACAATTCCTTTGACTTTATGCTTGGTTTGTGCTCAGACATGCACTGTCAAGTGTGGAACCTTATATAGGGGGTCATTCCGACCTGATCGCACGCTGCAGTTTTTTGCAGCGCAGCGATCAGGTCACTACTTCGCATGCACCACGTATGGGTACAAAGCGGATCTATGCTATACGATGGATTTAACGAAGAATCCATTTGCACGGCCGATCGCAAGGAGATTGACAGGAAGAGGGCGTTTGTGGGTGTCAACTGACCGTTTTCTGGTAGTGTTTGGAAAAACGCCGGCGTGTCCAAGTGTTTGCAGGGTGATGTCTGACGTCAATTCCGGGACCGGACAGGCTGAAGTGATCGCAAGGGCTGAGTAAGTTCTGAGATACTTATAAACTACACAAACCATTTTTGTACCGTTCGCCTGCACATGCGATCGCAACCTTGCACAGCAAATATACACTCCCCAGTGGGCGGCGACTATGCGTTTGCACGGCTGCAAAAAGTAACTAGCGAGCGATCAACTCTGAATGACCCCCATAGACAGGTGTGTGCCTTTCCTTGTGTATGTCCAATTAACTGAATTTACCACAGGTGGTCTCCAATTAAGCTGTAGGAACATTTCAAGGATGATCAGTGGAAACAGGATGCACCTGAGCTCAATTTTGAGCTTCATGGCAAAGTCTGTGAATACTTCGGTACATGTGATTTCTTCGTTTCTTATTTTTAATTTGCAAAAATCTCAACAAGAAAAACTTTTTTTACGTTGTCATTATGGGCTATTGTGTGTAGAATTTTGAGGGAAAAAATGAATTTATTCCAGTTTGGAATAAGGCTGTAACATAAAATGTGGAAAAAGGGAAACACTGAATGCTTTCCGGATGCACTGTAATGGTCGTAGCTTATTAGTATGTGATGTAATGGAGCACTGTAATTGCAATAGTGTTGCATAGTCTGATGCAGTTTAGCTGTCCCTTTCTGCTCTAGTATGATTGTGAATTTTGAGCTGGTTCTCTTAAGAAGCAGTTCCCTGCAGGTAGATAATGGAGAACTGTAATTGAAGAGCTCCTCTGGTTTTTATTGCTGAGGCGTGTGCCATGTTGATGAGAATGTGGTATGGTGCTGCTGTAACATTTCTGTACCTTGAGGACATAGGAGATTCTTAGAAATTACCATTAACATTTTTCACCTCGAGCTGGTAACAGTACTAGCATTCAGCCACCCCCAACTGTGTGTAGAGTCAACTCCTATGTTCTCCCTGAGCCTCCCTATGCAGAAGCTAGATGCATTTATATGCACCATAACTTTAGCCTATTATCTCTATGGCAGTCTTCCTAGCCTTGTATACGAGGGGCATTCTGATGATTGCTACAGCGAGAACTTGGGAGGCAGGTCTATAAACAAGCCTTGCAATATGAAAAGGCGGAGGCAGCTGGATATTGCTACACTTTACTGTGTCCTGCCAACAGACAGTGCTCAGATCATGTTTTTGTAAATAAAAAACGTATGTCTGGTCTCCTACTATAACAAGAGGCAAGAGGACACCACATAACAGCACATTTACGAAACATGACAACATGCATGAATAGGTGCTAAACCCCACAGCTACCACTTAGAAGTTTGACTTACATTTCTTAATGCCACTCACCAGTTTGTTCTGGTCTGCTTTTATTGGATGGAAAGTATTTTCTTTTCATGTGTACCACTTAACCTGAATTCCCACAGGAAGCTGTTTATGACGGTAATGCTCAGTTTGCTGTAACACTTTACTGCATAAGGCTATCTTGATGGATTGATAGAAGTTAAATACATCATTTCATAGCCCTTGCATATTCTTCATTCTTTGTATCTTGTGTCCTCAGTGTATCTTCACCATATTACATTGCCTTATTAGGTGTAATGTTGATTAGTTTTAAACTGATTAGCACTTTAACATACACCTCAAAGATCAAATCTAATTTACTGTCCTGTCTGATATTTAAGTCACATCACTGAATTGTTTTGCTGGTATTTGTAGATTGCTGATGTTTTTAAATTGGTCAGTGTACAGTATGTACAGCTAGTTAGCTCTGTAGTTTATAAATGTAGATCATGCCTGTGTGTGTGTGTGTGTGTATATATATATATATATATATATATATATATATATACATACATACATACACACTGTGTGTGTGTGTGTGTATATATATATATATACATAGCAGAAAATGACAAAACACCTTTAAACTACAGATACGCTTGTTATAAGTGTATTTCTCTAACGTCCTAGTGGATGCTGGGGATTTTGTAAGGACCATGGGGAATAGACTGGCTCCGCAGGAGACTGGGCACTCTAAGAAAGATTTAGTACTACTGGTGTGCACTGGCTCCTCCCTCTATGCCCCTCCTCCAGACCTCAGTTAGAATCTGTGCCCGGAAGGAGCTGGGTGCATTTTAGTGAGCTCTCCTGAGCTTGCTATTAAGAAAGTATTTTAGTTAGGTTTTTTATTTTCAGAGAGCTTCTGCTGGCAACGGACTCTCTGCTACGTGGGACCGAGGGGAGAGAAGCAAACCTACTAACTGCGGCTAGGTTGCACTTCTTAGGCTACTGGACACCATTAGCTCCAGAGGGATCGAACACAGGAACTTAACCTTGGTCGTCCGTTCCCGGAGCCGCGCCGCCATCCCCCTCGCAGAGCCAGAAGACAGAAGCCGGCGGGTTGAAGCAAGAAGACGTCAAAATCGGCGGCAGAAGACTCCTGTCTTCATATGAGGTATGCAGCTGTGCGCCATTGCTCCCACACTAACCCACACACTCCGGTCACTGTAGGGTGCAGGGGGGGGGGGGGCGGGCCCTGGGCAGCAATTGAGTACCTCCTGGCAAAAAGCAGCATATATACAGCTGGGCACTGTAATATGCATAAGCCCCCACCATTATTTTTTACACAAAATCGTGGGACAGAAGCCTGCCGCTGAGGGGGCGGGGCTTCTTCCTCAGCACTCACCAGCGCCATTTTCTCTCCACAGCTGAGAGGAAGCTCCCCAGGCTCTCCCCTGCAGAAGCACGATAGAAGAGGGTGAAAAAGAGAGGGGGGCACATACATTTGGCGTAAAAACAATATATACAGCAGCTACTGGGTTACCCCTAAGTTACTGTGTGATTCCTGGGTCATATAGCGCTGGGGTGTGTGCTGGCATACTCTCTCTCTCCAAAGGGCCTTGTGGGGGAACTGGCTTCAAATAGAGCATCCCCTGTGTGTGTGGTGTGTCGGTACGTGTGTGTCGACATGTCTGAGGTAAAAGGCTCCCCTAAGGAGGAGATGGAGCAAATATGTGTGTGAGAGGGTGTCTCCGTCGACAACGCCGACACCTGTTTGGATATGTGTAAGTGCTAAGGTGAATTTATTGCACAAAAGATTAGAGAACAGACAGGAAATCTACCCATGTCTGTCCCTATGGCGCAGAGACCTTCAGAGTCTCACAAGGCTCACTATCCAAAATAATAAACACTGATATCGACACGGAGTTTGACTCCAGTGTCTAATGCAAAGTTACAGCCAAAATGGCAGAAAAGTATTCAATATATGATTATTGTAATAAAAGATGATTTGCATATCACTGATGACTCATTTGTCCTGACACAAGGGTACACATGTTTAAGGGGAAGAAAGCTGAGGTAAATTTCCCTCCTCTCATGAGGAAAAAGAGCGGGAATCTCCAGACAAGAGACTGCAGCTTCCCACAAAGAATTCTCAGGCAGTATCCTTTCCCCACTAGGGCCAGGTTGTGTTGGGAATCTTCCCCTAGGGTGTCACGTTTGCCCAGAAGGTAGCCCTAGCTATTCTCAGGGATCCTGCAGATAGCGTGCACATTCTGGTACAATACTCAGACCGGCAATTGTGTCGGCATGGGTTTATAGCGCTGGGGCGGCGTGGACAGGTACCTTATCAGCAGTAATTGAGACCCTAGTATGTATGTATGTATGTGTGTGTGTATATATATATATATATATATATATATATATATATATATATATATATATGTATATAGAGAAATATGTATATATGTTAAAGATGCTGTCTTAAGAGATATATATAATCAAACATGTCCAAAGAGACATGAGTACACTGGGTCCTAGAGTCAAAGCTATGTCGATTTCTGCTTGACGTGTCCTGTAGAATATGCAATGGACAGATGATGCCAACTTAAGTGGCATATGGAAGGCTGAGGATTGTGTGGAGAAGGGTTCTCGGACCTGGTCTCCACGGCTATAGCTGGTAATTCGGATATTTTGCCTTATATTCCTGCACAGCCTAGGAAAGCACGTCATTATTTAAAATGCAGCTTTTCGAACAAAGAAACAAGAAAGTCCGAGATGCGTCCTTTCTTGCCAGAGGTGGGGCCAGAGGAAAGAAGCTGCACAACACAGCTAGTTCCCAGGAACAGAAGTCCTCCCCGGCCTCTATGAAAATCACCGCATGTCGCTGGGGCTCCACAGACGGAGCTAGGCCCGGTGGGGGCACGCTTTCGTAAGTTCTGCAACAAGTGGGTTCACTCCCTGTTAGATCCCTGGGCAATAGATATTGTGTCTCAGGGATACAAGCTGGACTTTGAGAAGATGCCTCCTCACTGACGGCCCTGCCGGCTTCCCCCCACGAAAGGGAAACAGGGTTAACTGCAATTCACAGATTGTAGCTTCAACAGGTGGTGGTCAAGGTTCCCTTCCTTCGACAAGGAGGCGGTTATTATTCGACCATGTGGTAGTCCCGAAACCAGACGGTTCGGTCAGACCCATATTGAATTAAAATCCCTGAACATATACCTGAAAAGGATCAAGTTCAAGATGGAATCGCTAAGAGCGGTCGTTACAAGCCTGAAAGGGGGAGATTTTATCGTGACTCGGGACATAAAGGAGGCATACCTTCATGTCCCCATTTATCCACCTCATCGGGCGTACCTCAGAATTGCGGTACGGGATTGTCATTACCAATATCAGACGTTGCCGTTTGGTCTCTCCACGGCCCCGAGAATATTCACCAAGGTAATGGCGGAAATGATGGTGCTCCTGCGGAAGAAAGGTGTCACTATTATCACGTACTTGGACGATCTCCTCATAAAAGCGAGATCAAGAGAGCAGTGGCTGAACAGCGTATCACTTTCTCTGGAAGTGTAACGGCAACACGGCTGGATTCTATATATTCCAAAGTCGCAGTTGGTTCCTACAGCTCATCTGCCTCTCCTAGGCATGATCCTTGACACAGCCCAGAAAAGGGTTTATCTCCCAATAGAGAGAGCTCAGGGGCTCGTGACACTGGTCAGGAATCTATTAAAACCAAAACAGGTGTCAGTGCATCACTGCACTCGAGTCCTGGGAAGGATGGTGGCATCATACGAGGTCATTTGTTTCGGCAGGTTCCATGAGAGGACCTTCTAATGGGACTTACTGGACAAAGTGGTCCGGATCACATCTTTAGATGCATCGGTTAATCACCCTATCCCCCGGGGCCAGGGTGTCTCTCCGGTGGTGGCTGCAGAGTACTCACCTTCTCGAGGGCCGCAGGTTCGGCATTCAGGACTGGGTCCTGGTGACCCCGGATGCGAGCCTCCGAGGATGGGGGGCGGTCACTCAGGGAAGAAGTTTCCAAGGGCTATGGTCAAGTCAGGAGACTTGCCTTCACATCAATATCCTGGTACTAAGGGCCATATACAACGCCCTAAGTCAAGCGGAGACCCTGCTTCGCAACCAATCGGTGCTGATCCAATCAGACAACATCTCCGCAGTGGCTCATGTAAACCGCCAAGGCGGCACAAGGAGCAGGGTGGCGATGGCGGAAGCCACCAGAATTCTTCGATGGGCGGAGAATCACGTACGAGCACTTTCAGCAGTGTTCATTCCGGGAGTGGACAACTGGGAAGCAGACTTCCTCAGCAGGCACGACCTCCACCCGGGAGAGGGGGGACTTCATCAAGAAGTCTTCGCGCAGATTGTAGGTAGGTGGGAACTGCCACAGGTGGACATGAAGGCATCCCGCCTCAACAAAAAGCTACAGAGGTATTGCGCCAGGTCAAGAGACTCTCAGGCGATAGCTGTAGACGCACTGGTGACACCGTGGATGTTCCAGTCGGTTTATGTGTTTCCTCCTCTTCCTCTCTTACCCAAGGTGCTGAGAATCATAAGAAAAAGAGGAGTGAGAACAATACTCATTTCTCTAACGTCCTAGTGGATGCTGGGACTCCGTCAGGACCATGGGGAATAGCGGGCTCCGCAGGAGACAGGGCACATCTAAAAAAGCTTTTAGGTCACATGGTGCGTACTGGCTCCTCCCCCTATGACCCTCCTCCAAGCCTCAGTTAGGTTTTTGTGCCCGTCCGAGAGGGTGCAATCTAGGTGGCTCTCTTAAAGAGCTGTTTAGAAAAGTTTTTTTTTTTTTTTAGGTTTCAATCTCAGTGATTCCTGCTGGCAACAGGATCACTGCATCGAGGGACTTAGGGGAGAGATTTCCAACTCACCTGCGTGCAGGATGGATTGGAGTCTTAGGCTACTGGACACTTAGCTCCAGAGGGAGTCGGAACACAGGTCAGCCTGGGGTTCGTCCCGGAGCCGCGCCGCCGATCCCCCTTACAGACGCTGAAGAGACGGCAGAACGGAGGTCCGGAAAGCAGGCGGCAGAAGACTCCTCAGTCTTCTTGAAGGTAGCGCACAGCACGGCAGCTGTGCGCCATTGTTGTCACACGGCTCACTGACTCAGTCACGGAGGGTGCAGGGCGCTGCTGGGGGCGCCCTGGGCAGCAATATAATTACCTTTAGTGGCAAAATAAATACATCACATATAGCCATTAAGGCTATATGTATGTATTTTAACCCAGGCCAGTTTCTTAAAAACCGGGGAAAAGCCCGCCGAAAAAGGGGCGGAGCTTATTCTCCTCAGCACTCAGCGCCATTTTCCTGCTCAGCTCCGCTGGTGAGGAAGGCTCCCAGGTCTCTCCCCTGCACTGCACTACAGAAACAGGGTAACAAAGAGAAGGGGGGCATAAATTGGCGATATTTATATATTAAGAGCGCATATATAGTAAACAACACCTTCTAGGGTTGTTTATATACATTTATAGCGCTTTTGGTGTGTGCTGGCAAACTCTCCCTCTGTCTCCCCAAAGGGCTAGGGGGTCCTGTCTTCGATTAGAGCATTCCCTGTGTGGCTGCTGTGTGTCGGTACGTGTGTGTCGACATGTATGAGGACGATGTTGGTGTGGAGGCAGAGCAATTGCCGATGATGGTAATGTCACCCCCTAGGGAGTCGACACCGGAATGGATGGCTTTAGTTATGGAAAAAGTCAGTTGACGAAATAAGACGCCCGGCAAACCAGTTAGTACCGGTTCAGGCGTCTCAGACACCGTCAGGGGCTGTAAAACGTCCTTTACCTCAGTCAGTCGACACGGGTACCGACACAGATGAATCTGGTGTCGACGGTGAAGAAACAAACGTATTTTCCAATAGGGCCACACGTTATATGATCACGGCAATGAAGGAGGCTTTGCAGATCTCTGATACTGCTGGTACCTCAAAAAGGGGTATTATGTGGGGGGTGAAAAAACTACCTGTATTTTTTCCAGAATCAGAGGAATTGAATGACGTGTGTGATGAAGCGTGGGTTAACCCCGATAGAAAACTGCTAATTTCCAAGAAGTTATTGGCATTATACCCTTTCCCACCAGAGGTTAGGGCGCGCTGGGAAACACCCCCTAGGGTGGATAAGGCGCTCACACGTTTATCAAAGCAAGTGGCGTTGCCGTCTCCTGATACGGCCGCCCTCAAGGATCCAGCAGATAGGAGGCTGGAAACTACACTGAAGAGTATATACACACATACTGGTGTTATACTGCGACCGGCAATAGCCTCAGCTTGGATGTGCAGTGCTGGGGTAGTGTGGTTGGATTCTCTGACTGAAAATATTGATACCCTGGATAGGGACAGTATTTTATTGACTCTAGAGCAATTAAAGGATGCTTTCCTTTATATGCGAGATGCTCAGAGGGATGTTTGTACTCTAGCATCAAGAGTAAGCGCGATGTCCATATCTGCCAGAAGAAGTTTATGGACGCGACAGTGGTCAGGTGATGCGGATTCCAAGAGGCATATGGAAGTATTGCCATATAAAGGAGAGGAATTGTTTGGGGTCGGTCTTTCGGACCTGGTGGCCACGGCAACTGCCGGCAAATCCACTTTTTTACCTCAGACCCCCTCCCAACAGAAAAAGACACCGTCTTTTCAGCCGCAGTCCTTTCGCTCCTATAAAAAGCGACCAAAAGGACAGTCTTATCTGCCGCGAGGCAGAGGAAAGGGTAAGAAAGGGCAGCAAGCAGCCCCTGCCCAGGAACAGAAGCCCGCCCCGGCTTCTACAAAGCCATCAGCATGACGCTGGGGCTTTACAAGCGGACTCAGGAACGGTGGGGGGTCGACTCAAGATTTTCAGCAATCAATGGGTTCACTCACAAGTGGACCCGTGGGTCCTGCAGATAGTATCTCAGGGTTACATGCTGGAGTTCGAAAGGTCTCCCCCTCGCCGGTTCCTAAAGTCTGCTTTACCAACGTCTCCCTCAGAAAGGACGTCGGTTTTGGAAGCCATTCACAAGCTGTATTCTCAGCAGGTGATAGTCAAGGTACCCCTCCTACAACAGGGAAAGGGGTATTATTCCACACTATTTGTGGTACCGAAACCGGACGGTTCGGTAAGGCCTATTCTAAATCTGAAATCCTTGAACCTGTACATAAAGAAATTCAAGTTCAAGATGGAGTCACTCAGAGCAGTGATAGCGAATCTGGAAGAAGGAGACTTCATGGTGTCCTTGGACATAAAAGATGCTTATCTACATGTCCCGATTTACCCCTCACACCAAGGGTATCTCAGGTTCGTGATACAAGACTGTCATTATCAGTTTCAAACGCTGCCGTTTGGGTTGTCCACGGCCCCTCGGGTCTTTACCAAGGTAATGACCGAAATGATGGTTCTTCTACGAAGAAAAGGCGTATTAATTATCCCTTACTTGGACGATCTCCTGATAAGGGCAAAGTCCAGAGAACAGCTGGAAGTCGGTGTAGCGCTAACACAAGTAGTGCTTCAGCAACACGGGTGGATTCTAAATCTTCCAAAATCTCAATTGACCCCGACAACACATCTGCTGTTCCTGGGCATGATTCTGGACACGGTTCAGAAAAAGGTATTTCTCCCGGAAGAGAAAGCAAGGGAGTTATCCGAACTTGTCAAGAACCTCCTAAAACCAGGAACTGTGTCAGTACATCAATGCACAAGAGTCCTGGGAAAGATGGTGGCTTCGTACGAAGCGATTCCATTCGGCAGATTCCATGCACGAACATTTCAGTGGGATCTGCTGGACAAATGGTCCGGATCGCATCTGCACATGCATCAGCGGATAACACTGTCACCGAGAACAAGGTTGTCTCTCCTGTGGTGGTTGCAGACTGCCCATCTGTTAGTGGGCCGCAGATTCGGCATACAGGACTGGGTCCTGGTGACTACGGATGCCAGCCTACGAGGTTGGGGAGCAGTCACAAAGGGAAGAAACTTCCAGGGCGTGTGGTCAAACCTGGAGACGTCTCTTCACATAAATATACTGGAGCTAAGAGCGATCTACAATGCTCTAAGCCTGGCAAAATCGCTGCTTCAGGGTCAGCCGGTGTTGATCCAGTCCGACAACATCACGGCAGTCGCCCACGTAAACCGACAAGGCGGCACGAGAAGCAGGAGTGCAATGGCAGAAGCTGCAAGGATTCTGCGCTGGGCGGAGAATCATGTCGTAGCACTGTCAGCAGTGTTCATCCCGGGAGTGGACAACTGGGAAGCAGATTTCCTCAGCAGACACGACCTTCACCCGGGAGAGTGGGGACTTCATCCAGAAGTTTTCCACATGATTGTGAACCGTTGGGAAAAACCAAAGGTGGACATGATGGCGTCTCGCCTCAACAAAAAATTGGACAGGTATTGCGCCAGGTCAAGAGACCCTCAGGCAATAGTTGTGGACGCTCTGGTAACACCGTGGGTGTACCAGTCAGTGTATGTGTTCCCTCCTCTGCCTCTCATACCAAAGGTACTGAGAATTATACGGAAAAGAGGAGTAAGAACAATACTGGTAGCTCCGGACTAGCCAAGAAGAACTTGGTATCCGGAACTTCAAGAGATGCTCACGGAGGATCCGTGGCCTCTACCTCTAAGAAGGGATCTGCTTCAGCAGGGACCTTGTATGTTCCAAGACTTACCGCGGCTGCGTTTGACGGCATGGCGGTTGAACGCCGGATTCTAAAAGAGAAGGGCATTCCTGAGGAAGTTATTCCTACTTTAATTAAAGCCAGGAAAGAAGTGACCGCACAACATTATCACCGCATTTGGAGAAAATATGTTGCGTGGTGTGAGGCCAAGAAGGCTCCAACGGAAGAATTTCAATTGGGTCGATTCTTACATTTCCTGCAAGCAGGATTGTCTATGGGCCTCAAATTGGGGTCCATTAAAGTTCAAATTTCGGCCTTATCAATTTTCTTCCAGAAGGAATTGGCGTCAGTGCCTGAAGTACAAACTTTTGTCAAAGGTGTACTACATATACAACCCCCAATAGTGCCTCCAGTGGCACCGTGGGATTTGAACGTGGTTCTAAATTTTCTCAAATCTCATTGGTTTGAGCCTTTAAAATCGGTAGATTTAAAATACCTTACATGGAAGGTAACCATGCTGTTGGCCCTGGCTTCAGCCAGGAGAGTTTCGGAGTTGGCAGCTTTGTCATACAAAAGCCCATATCTGATATTCCATTCGGACAGGGCAGAATTGAGGACACGTCCTCAATTTCTCCCTAAGGTGGTTTCGGCATTTCACTTGAACCAGCCTATTGTGGTGCCTGCGGCTACTAGCGACTTGGAGGACTCCAAGTTACTGGACGTTGTCAGAGCATTAAAAATATATATTTCAAGGACAGCTGGAGTCAGAAAATCTGACTCGTTGTTTACATTGTATGCACCCAACAAGTTGGGTGCTCCTGCGTCTAAACAGACGATTGCACGTTGGATATGTAGTACAATCCAACTTGCACATTCTGTGGCAGGCCTGCCACAGCCTAAATCTGTAAAGGCCCATTCCACAAGGAAAGTGGGCTCATCCTGGGCGGCTGCCCGAGGAGTCTCGGCATTACAACTTTGCCGAGCAGCTACGTGGTCAGGGGAGAACACGTTTGTAAAATTTTACAAATTTGATACTCTGGCTAAAGAGGACCTGGAGTTCTCTCATTCGGTGCTGCAGAGTCATCCGCACTCTCCCGCCCGTTTGGGAGCTTTGGTATAATCCCCATGGTCCTGACGGAGTCCCAGCATCCACTAGGACGTTAGAGAAAATAAGAATTTACTTACCGATAATTCTATTTCTCATAGTCCGTAGTGGATGCTGGGCGCCCATCCCAAGTGCGGATTGTCTGCAATGCTTGTACATAGTTATTGTTACAAAAATCGGGTTATTACTGTTGTTGTGAGCCATCTGTTCAGAGGCTACTTCGTTTGTGTTATCATACTGTTAACTGGGTTCAGATCACAAGTTGTACGGTGTGATTGGTGTGGCTGGTATGAGTCTTACCCGGGATTCAAGATCCTTCCTTATTGTGTACGCTCGTCCGGGCACAGTACCTAACTGAGGCTTGGAGGAGGGTCATAGGGGGAGGAGCCAGTACGCACCATGTGACCTAAAAGCTTTTTTAGATGTGCCCTGTCTCCTGCGGAGCCCGCTATTCCCCATGGTCCTGACGGAGTCCCAGCATCCACTACGGACTATGAGAAATAGAATTATCGGTAAGTAAATTCTTATTTGTTCCGGATTGGCCAAGAAGGACTTGGTATCCAGAGCTGCAAGAAATGCTCACAGAGGACCCATGGCCTCTGCCTCTAGGGCAGGATCTGTTGCAGCAGGGACCTTGTATGTTCCAAGACTTACCGCAGCTGCGTTTGACGGCATGGCGGTTGAACGCCGGATCCTAGTAGAAAAAGGGATTCCGGATAAGGTTATTCCTACGCTGATAAGGGCTAGGAAGGACGTGACGGCTAAACATTATCACCGTATACGGCGAAAATATGTTGCTGGGTGTGAGGCCAGGAATGCCTCTACAGAGGAATTCCAGCTGGGCCGTTTCCTTCACTTCCTACAGTCGGGAGTGACTTTGGGCCTAGAATTGGGGTCCATTAAGGTCCAGATTTCGGCCCTATCCATTTTCTTTCATAAAAAACTAGCTTCTCTACCTGAAGTTCAGACGTTTGTAAAGGGAGTGCTGCATATTCAGCCCCCTTTTGTGCCACCAGTGGCACCTTGGGGTCTTAACATGGTGTTGAGTTTCCTGAAATCTCACTGGTTTGAGCCGCTTAAGACCGTGGTGTTGAAATATCTCACGTGGAAGGTGGTCATGCTATTGGCCTTAGCTTCGCCTAGGCGTGTGTCAGAATTGGCGGCTTTGTCATGTAAAAGCCCCTATCTGGTTTTCCATATGGACAGGGCAGAATTACGGACTCATCCGCAATTTCTGCCAAAGGTGGTGTCATCTTTTCATTTGAACCAACCTATTGTGGTGCCTGCGGCTACTCGTGACTTGGAGGATTCCAAGTTACTAGATGTAGTCAGGGCTTTGAAGATTTATGTAGCCAGAACGGCTGGAGTCAGGAAAACTGACTCGCTGTTTATCCTGTATGCATCCAACAAGCTGGGTGCTCCTGCTTCAAAGCAAACTATTGCTCGCTGGATCTGTAACACGATTCAGCAGGCTCATTCTGCGGCTGGCTTGCCGCCTCCAAAATCAGTAAAAGCCCATTCCACAAGGAAGGTGGGCTATTCTTGGGCGGCTGCCCGAGGGGTCTCGGCATTACAGCTTTGCCGAGCAGCTGCTTGGTCGGGTTCAAACACTTTTGCAAAGTTCTACAAGTTTGATACCCTGGCTGAGGAGGACCTTGAGTTTGCTCATTCGGTGCTGCAGAGTCATCCGCACTCTCCCGCCCGTTTGGGAGCTTTGGTATAATCCCCATGGTCCTTACGGAGTCCCCAGCATCCACTAGGACGTTAGAGAAAATAAGATTTTACTCATCGGTAAATCTATTTCTCGTAGTCCGTAGTGGATGCTGGGCACCCGTCCCAAGTGCGGACTTCTTCTGCAATACTTGTATATAGTTATTGCTTAAATAAGGGTTATGTTATGGTTGCATCAAGGTTGTCTGATGCTCTGTTGTTGTTCATACTGTTGACTTGGTATGTTATCACAAGTTATACGGTGTGATTGGTGTGGCTGGTATGAGTCTTACCCTGGATTCCAAAATCCTTTCCTTGTAATGTCAGCTCTTCCGGGCACAGTTTCCTTAACTGAGGTCTGGAGGAGGGGCATAGAGGGAGGAGCCAGTTCACACCAGTAGTACTAAATCTTTCTTAGAGTGCCCAGTCTCCTGCGGAGCCCGTCTATTCCCCATGGTCCTTACGGAGTCCCCAGCATCCACTACGGACTACGAGAAATAGATTTACCGGTGAGTAAAATTTTATTATCTGGTAATGCGTTGTTGTTTTTTTTTTTTTTTATATCTCTATATATTTCATAGTGTTCCATAAGTGTGGAAATACCCTTATAGAAAGGAAATAATAATCCCCTGTCTACACATATGGTATGGGAGTGAGGAAAAACATTTTAGGGTATGTAACCAGTTTGCCGGCCATCTGCGTTTTCTCCAGCAGGGTCCACAGGTTATCCACAGGATAACAATGGGATATGATGGAGCGACAGCGGATTTGCACCAAACGATCACAAGCTTTCAGGCCTCCCAGGATGCAACGGGCCCGTCCATATATCCTCACCCACTGGCTTAGGCAAATCAGTTTTTTTGTTTGGTGCGGCAGGAGCCGGGCCATGGTCAGAGGGCTGCTGTTCTAATGGCAGCTCTAAGTTTTCTTATTTTATTTTTATAGTCTTTGTTTTTGAGCGATCTTTCTTAACAGCGTCTTATATGCATACTGGAAAGAGTCGCTCCAACAACTCTCCGCCAGGTCTCAACAACGCTTACCCATGTGTACAGTGCTGTCTCAGTGGGTGTCTGTGTCGGATATACTAGCAGGTCCAGCAGACGTTACAAAGCTGTGGCCGGAGCACAGGGAGAAGGTAAGGCATCGGTTCCCCGTAGTCGGAGAATATGGACACAGCCGCACTGTATTGGAGGAGACTACCAAACAGTAGCTAATGCGCCGCCACCACAGGTGCTCCAGCGCTAGGCCTTAGGGATCATAAGGCAACAGGAATAGTATGAGGCTGCGATCCCTAGGGTTGATGTCAGCGGTGGGGAGTTAGACGCTCTACTGGTTGCCCCTGCCCCCAGTTCATGACCAGTTTCCGTCGGCCTCACTTCCATCTCAGACGCTTCCACGAGGGGTCTCGGTCTCAACATAGGCCGTTGCGTCTGTGTTCACTAAGCGCTACCGCGAGGAGACCCGGTCGCAATACAGGCGTCTGTATGCACAGTGCGTCTGTGTTCACTAAAAGTTCCCGGAGCGGCAGTCTGGATCCACTCAGCGTTCGCTAACGTATTGATCGATCTTGGAAGGGAGGTGAGTCTCCCTGTATCCCACTCTACTGAGTACGGGTTATACAGCACTAAATTTCTATCTACTTTATCAGTATGAATAGTTAAGTTTAAGTGCCTATTGCATATAAGTCTGTGTACATTACTGTGGTTTTCTTTGCATTGCGTCTGAATACGTTAAGATCTGTATAAAACAGAATTCAGTAATATGTACTCCTACATACTTTAAAATGTGTAGTTGATTATGTGCTCATATGACTAATATATAACATGTGACTGACTGCTAGTGTGATTACTGACTTTAATCTATGTTTGTCAGTTGGTCTTCTGATCTTCAATGCTGGTGCATGGGTAAGGGTCAGATTGATATCACTTTAGAATGGTAAAGTGGTTACAGTCACGAATTGTGTAGTACACTGTGAAAGTGCTGCATTATTTATCATGTCTAAGAGCGGCAAAGGTGACAAGAGTTCACTTACAGTAACACCAACACTCGTATCATGTTGTCTTGCAAAAACTGTATTATCCTCTGATCTGGTACAGGATGGTTTGTGTAAAATGGTTTGCTTTTCAACATAATACAAGGCAGATCCCTGATCTACGTCAAGTATAGATAGATCCCCCTTGGGCGATGTTTGCACAGACCTTGTCCAGTTAGCTGAAAGGTTAATTCCTACAGCTGCGATACCAGGAATAGGGTTCACTTATTAACCCATACATGCAGCTCTCTACCTACGGTATCCCCAACAGCTTCTCCAATAAATCAAGATGATAAACCGAGTGTAAATAAATCATCAACTGCACAGGCTACACATGATGATTCAGCAGACAATGAAAGCTCTATATACTCTACTTCGGCATACAAAGAACAGGTAGAAGGTATCAGCTCAGTAAATGTAGCTGAAATAATGAAGAGCAGTAATGGCCTTTCTGTCCTTAGAGGATTCAGCAGAGCCTGTGTTAAAAATAAGGTACCTCATGTTTAAACGTCCCAAAAATAGGGCCGCCTCATTGGGGACCCCAGCAGCGATGGAAATCATGGAAAAGGTTTGGGCTATACCCAATAAAGAATATAGGTTCCCAGTAAATGAAATTCCAAATATACTTTTCCAGCTGGGGACTGTTTACAAATGGGAAGTGCCTCCTAAAGTAGATAAGCATATCATTTGATAGTGCGAAAATCTATATGGCCTTTGCCGTCAACTACAAAAGAGGGAGGGTTTTTTGAAAACCATATTGTCTCTGTCTGGGGCAGTCATAAGGCCAGCCATGACTTCACCTGGAAATCTACAGCCACACCACACTGGATAGGTCCAATCTCACTAGATCTTGGAAGCTAAGCAGTGTTGGGCCTGGTTAGTTCTTGGATGAGACACCACCTTGGAATACCAAGTGCTGTAGGTACACTGGGCTGAGGTAATGGAAGACAGGTTTTCAGCACCTGTAAAGGAGCAAGAATCCCTATATCTCCTATGGACACTAATGTTCTAGGGCATCAGCATTAACAATAGCTGCTCGCAGAGCAGTTTTGCTTACATACATGGAAAGCTGATTCAGAATCAAAGAAGGTTCTGGAAACTTTGCCTTTGGCTGGAAGTTTCTGTTTGTTAAGGAGTTAACAGATATTCTGGAGTCAGAACGGACTCTAAGAAGGTCACGTTTCCTTCCACATATAACCCCAAACCTAGTGGTCTGGTTTTCGGCCTTGTCGGTCATAAAGGAACGAAACAGCCCCAATACAATAAGTTTGGTAAGGCAAAGAAGCAAAGGCAACCAGAGGGCCAGCTTCCAAACCAGAGGATAAGCCATCAGAATGATGGTGCGGGCCACCTTCTGGGGGATCCCAGGATAGGGGGCAGACTTCTTCAGTTTGCACAGATCTGGTAGCAGTCTACAAACAGATGCATGGGTGCAAGAAGTGGTATCTCTAGGTTATGGTCTCCCTTCAAGAAGCATCCTCCTCGAAGGTTCTTCTGTTCCAGTCCGTCTCGGGTAGAGGCGAAGGACAGGGGTTTTGCAAGAAGCAGTTCAGAAATTGCTTTTGTCAGGAATAGTCATTCCAGTAACCCCTGCACAATAGGGACAGGGTTTTTTACTCCAACCGGGTTTGGGTTCAGAAGGATTCTATCACCCCATTCTCAAAATCCTAAACAGATAAGTTTGGGTACCACAGTTCACATGGACACATTGCGCTCCATAGTTTTGGCATAGAGCCAGGAGATTACATGGTATCCCTGGATAGTCAGGATGCTTACCTACAGGTTCCTATAGCACTGTTCCATCAGTGTTATCTCAAGGTTCACCTTCTTCCAGCAACATTTTCAGTTCCAGACCTTACCCTTTAGGTTAGCCACAGCCCCCAGAGTATTTACCAAAGTTATGGTGAATATGGCAGCTTATCTCCGCAAGAAGGAGATAAGAAAATTGCCATACCTCGACCACCTTTTTTTATCCTTGCACAATCACAGGAAAGGCTTCTGTGCCATCTCCAACAGACAGGACTTGTCTGCAGAGGCACGGGTGGTTCATAAATTGGGTTCCGTCACAATGGATGGCTCACTGTGGGGCTGTACTGAATTCAAGTCTGCAGAAAATTGATTACATCGGAACAAGATATCCAAGGTACAGTCAAGTACTCAGGAGTTGATACACAGTCAAACAATATCAACCCACGCAGCTATGCGACTGATGGGTTTGATGGTGTCAACATTCGGCATAGTGGAGTATGCACAATTCCATTCAAGACCTCGGCAGTGTCTGATTCTGGCCAGATGGAATGGAATACATCAGACAATAAAGAAACAGACTAGGGTACTTTCAAGCAAGGTAAGAAAGTCATCAGCCTGGTGGCTACAGACATCCCATCTAGACAAAGGGAGAACCTTTTGGCTATCAGGTTGGGAGATCCTGACAACAGATGCCAGTCTTCAGGGCTGGGGAGCAGTGTCCGGAGGATTATGGTTCCACGGACAATGTACCACAGAAGAAAGTTGCCTGCCAATAAACCTGTTATAACTTCGGGCCATATACATGGCACTGATTCAGGCAAAGGACACTCTTCAAGGAATTTAACGGCAGGGGCGTACCTCATCCATCAGGGAGGAACGCGCAGCCAAACAGCAATGAAGGAGGTAAGTCACATACTAAAGTGGGCAGAACTCCATCTTCCAGCATTTTCCGCAGTATTCGTTCCAGGAGTCCTAAACTGGGAAGTGGACTTTCTCAGTCGACACGCCATTCAAGCAAGCAAATGGGCTCTACACCCGGAAGTCTTTCAGACTCTGGTAGACAAGTGGGGTTTGCCAGAGATGGATCTCATGGCGTCCCGTCGGAACAACAAAGTGCCCATACGTGGCAATAACAAAGGATCCCGGAGCGATCTTTGTGGATTCCTTGTCAGTGAAATGGGATTTTCATCTGGCGTTTCTATTTCCTCCTATCATCCTGCTACAAGGGTGGTGAGGAAAATAAAAGAAGCAAAGCGTGCCGTGATGCTAATAGCTCCGGCTTGGCCCAGAAGGCATGGGTACACAGATCTGCAAAGAATGTCGATGGATGCTCCACTTCTGCTCCCTCAACATCCAGATCTACTAATGCAGGGTCCTTGTTATCACAGGCATCTGAATCGACTATCGTTGACGGCGTGGCTCTTGAAACCTCTATCCTGAACTCAAGAGGATTCTCGCTACAGGTAATTCAAACAATGCTCAGAGCGAGGAAACCCTCCTCAGCTCGCATTTATCACCGAATATGGCAGGCCTATATTCATTGGGCAGTGAAAGATATATGGACCCGAAATCTTTCCAAGTTGCCAGGGTCTTAGATTTCCTTCAAGCGGGAATGGATAAGGGTTTTAAGGTGGCTTCCTTGAGAGTACAAGTATCAGCATTGACTGTATGGTTCCAAAAGAAAATTGCCAATTTACAGGATGTGCTTACTTTTTCCAGGGAATTCTGCGCATTCAACCTCCTTTTGTTCCTTCTACAGTGCCTTGGGACTTAAGTCTAGTCCTCAAAGCCCTTCAAGTTGCTCCGTTTGAACCACTTAATAAAGTGGATCTTAAATGGTTGACGGCTAAAGTTCTCTTTCTACTGACTATGGCATCAGCTAGAAGAGTGTCAGATTTAGGAGCGCTGTCATGTTCTCCTTTTCTGATTTTTTTTTATCCAGATAAAGCAGTTCTCAGAACTAGGTCTGGGTATCTTCCGAAGGTGGTGTCTAAATTCCACCTTAATGAAGAAATTTGTATTCCCGGTTTTTCAGGTATCGGGACTTTCTGCAGGAGATGCATCGCGGGACGTAGTCCGAGCATTAAGGATCTATGTGGATCGCACCAGTGCCATCAGAAAGACAGATTCTGTATTCATTTTCTACGGAATTCACAAGAGAGGATGGCCTGCTGCTAAATAGACGCTGGCTAGAGGGCTTCGAATGACTATTTCAGAAGCATACTCTCAAGCGGATCTCCCTGTTCCGGCTAATGTCTCTGTTCACTCTACTCGTAAGGTAGGTCCTTCATAGGCAGCACAACATGGTGCTTAAGCAGAACAGATATGTAAGGCAGCCACATCGTCTTCCATTAACACATTCATTAGACATTATGCTTGGATACTTTTGCCTCTCATGACGCTGAATTCGGGCGTAAGGTTCTCCTGTCCAATTAGGAGCGTCCCCAGCACTAAAATTACTTTGGGAAAACCCATTGTTATCCTGTGGATAACCTGTGGACCCTGCCGGAGAAATATACGTTATGCTAAGAATTTAACGTTGATAACTGTATTTCTCCTAAGTCCACAGATTCCACAGGGATCCCACCTGACGCACCTGATTTGAGGATCTTGCTACTCACTAACCTCTTCCTTCTTGTACGGAAGGGTGTGCATGTGTGTTCTTCTCGCCTGATTAGGTCTCTACATAATGCTCCTGCCTAGATGCTTTGGAATCCAACTGATTTGTCTGAGCCAGTGGGTGGGGATATATGCTGTCGCTCCATCATATCCCATTGTTATCCTGTGGAACCTGTGGACTTTGGAGAAATACAGTTATCAATGGTAAGTTCTTATCATAACGTATATTTTTTTTATTGGGAAGGCAGTCGTGATATATTTCATAAGAAACACAATGGTGTTCTTCATTGTAACCTATCTCTATTAATTCTTGAGTTTTAACCGACTACTTATGGAACACCCTGTATGAATGAGTCCACTAACATCTAGCCTCCCTGCACGTTAAAAAGCCCTTCTAGTCACGCCACTTGACAACGCCAAGCGTCTTGTCATGCGACTTATTCCATTAAAATGTCTTAATTGCAAAACGATGAGAATACAACGCACAAGCGTGATTAAAATTATATGCAGCAAGCCTATATTATGTATGCGACACAGCTGTATCTGCATACGAAATGCTACGATACATGTTTTCCTAGAAAACACTAATGTAGCATTTTGTATGCAGTTACAGCTGCAGCCACAGACAGAATATAGTCATGCTGCATTTCATTTTAATCAGCAAAGTCTAGTTGTGTTTCTTATTTGCATAGCGTTGTGAATAAGATGCAATATCGCAGAAAAAACACGCCTGACACAGTTGCACTGAGCCTGTCAGCTCACTAATACCAGGCATCTCCCTCTGCATGACATGTTGAGGCAAGATGTATGAGGACACATCTGTATATAAAACAAAGTGCCCCGTTATCCAGATCAGCAAACCAACAGGACACAGTTCCAAATGAAATGCCGTGCAATGATTCATCTAATCTGGACGCACGCATGCACAGACATTATACAATGTCTGTGCAAAAGTTTTAGGCAGATGTGGAAACAATGCTGCAAAGTAGGAATACTTTAAAAAATAGAAGTGGTAATAGTTTTTATAAATTAACAAAATGCAAGGTGAATGATCAAGAGAAATCTAAATCCATTCAATATTTGGTGTGACCACCCTTTGCCTTCAAAACAGCATCCTTTCTACTAGGTACACTTGCACATAGTTTTTGAAGGAACTCTGCAAGAAGGTTGTTCCAAACATCTTGGAGATCTGTCCACAGATCTTCTGTGGATGTAGGCTTGCTCAAATCCTTCTGTCTCTTCATGTAATCCCAGGGAGACTTGATAATGTTTGTACCAGGGCACTGTGGGGGTCATACCATCAGGGCTCATTGTTGTTCTTCACACTGAAGATAGCTCTTAATGACATTGGCTGTATGTTTGGTGTCCTTGTCCTGCTGCAGAATAAATTTGGAACAACCTCCCGACAAAGGGGGTAATTCCAAGTTGATCGCAGCAGTAATTTTGTTAGCAGATGGGCAAAACCATGTGCACTGCAGGGGAGGCAGATATAACATGTGCAGAGAGAGATAGATTTGGTTGGGTTATTTTGTTTCTGTGCAGGGTAAATACTGGCTGCCTTATTTTTACACTGCAATTTAGATTGCAGATTGAACACACCCCACCCAAATCTAACTCTTTCTGCACATGTTATATCTGCCTCCCCTGCAGTGCACATGGTTTTGCCCAACTGCTAACAAAGTTCCTGCTGTGATCAACTCAGAATTACCCCCAGAGTTCCTTGACAAAGTGTGCAAATGTACCTATAAGAATGTATGCTGTTTTGAAGGCAAAGGGTGGTCACACCAGATATTGATTTGATTTAGATGTCTCTTCTGTTCATTCACTTTGCATTTTGACAATTTATAAAAATAAGCTATTAACACTTCTATTTGTGAAAGCATTTTTTTCCACACCTGCCTAAAATATTTGCAAAGTATTGTGTGTGCAAAGATATATATATATATATATATATATATATATATGTGTGTGTGTTTTACATAAAATATGCATACCAGATATAGACTTACAACACGCATATCTGTGGTTTAAAGGTGTTTTTCTAAGACTTGTATGATAGGATCATCAAATGGGACTCGTATAGCAGGACCTTGTGGATGTAAAGGGTGGGTTTTCCAAGCCAAAATTAATTGAATACCTCCATATCATGCTGAATTGCATCGCCCCCATTATAGCTTATTTGTCTTGTATTCATCAGGTGTCTGTATTCATAGAGGTTCATGTGGCTGTAAAGAGAAATAGCCACATAGAGCAGTATGTTTTGTAACAAGTATTTATTCAAAATACCACACAATTCTATAAACAAAAACTGTACAGGAGAATGTGCTAATGTGTGACCCCCCCATTGCACAGGGTGGAGACGTTCACTTTGAAGTCCAAAGGAAACCGTTTTCACAGAGAACTCTGTGAAATTTATTTCAACAGTAGTTAATAGAAAGTAGGTTTACCAAACACGTTTTGTCCTGTCACACCATGAAGTCATACTGCACACGCAGGTGTGACAGGACGAAACCCGACGGATAAACCCACTTCCTATTACCTCCTGATTCCTAAAGCAAACACATCTCTTCCGTGACTTCATGCATTATAATGAGTGCAGCATTTGGTCATATTGAAGCATTTAAAATATGACTAGTAGTAGAAGAGCTTTGTTGACTTTGTTCATTTACCTTTAGTCTACAGGGTTGATGTAATATACTAAACTATGGCTGTGTACTGCAACATTGCCATTGAGAAATAAAATATATTAATACTTAATACAGGTTCTAGAATATACAGTTAGTCCCCAGTGTCTTTGTGGCTGTTTGTATTTTTATTTTTTGTACACAATTACTTTTATTATGGTTTCTGTTATGCAGGATACACACTTGAAGATATATCTGCAGATCTGTTGATCTGCAGATATATCTACAGACGGACCTGGCAGTGTGTTGTGCATACACACTGCCTGATCCATCGGGACTGACGTCACAAACTGGGCGGGCATTTACATGCGCCCGCCCAGTTGTGCTGTCAATCACCACCTGCATCTGCAGCATGTATACGGGCGGTCGGCTGACCGCCCGTACACACAGCACGACATGCCAATATATTGTTGGATATATTGGCTGTCGGCTGTGATGCAGGGCCGAGGCGATATGTCTGTGAACGACCGCGTTCAGACATATCGCTCATACACACTGGCAGACGGACCAGCGATGTATCAGCCGTTCAGTACTGAATGGCCAATATGTCGCCCAGTGTGTACGCACCTTTAGTTTAATTCTGAAAACATACAAGATCTGTTGCTGCTTTTAATTTGCTGTTATTTTATTGGGTGCAGTGTTGGTTCTGTGATTTGCTATTAGCACTGATAACCTTTGCATGCACATGGCTGCTGACCTGTGATGCAGTTGTAAAGCAAGAGCAACTGGGTGTCCTGAGAATCAAGGACTTGGGGGAGATTTGTGCTGGTGTGTGCTTCCTTCACTTTTATGGATTTCTACCCTGCAATCTTAGCTGCACTGTCTCCATCTTTCCTTCTCTTCTTTCTCTCTCCTTCCTGTTGCTGTTGGCAGAATGGCTTTGAGCCGCACTTTGTCTTTGAGATTGATTATAACACCAATACCATTAAAAGGAGGCCGGGAAGCCACATACAGGTGACTATAGCATGCTGGCTGCTGGTGTCTTGGTTAGGTTTTTCATCTAAATTTCTCATTTGGTGTATTTCCAAATTATGATGCTCCCTGCCCGTATTCATTAGAAACACTTCATAGTTCTGCAACTTTTACAGTACTCATTTTTGTGTTTATTTAAAGTATCTGTGTATGTTTGTGCATTGTAAATATTGTACTGAATATATGTAAGGTTGGAATACATAGTAAATGATGGTCGGGATGCTATAGGTCACATGACCGGCTGCTGCACTGAAGATCCCGACATCGGAGGGGTAAATATTTCTACTCCCATCTCGTACCCTAACCCTCCAGGGATGTCGGGTATGGCTAACCCTTGGGGGGGTGGCGGCTAGGGCTAACAACTCCCCCTAGTGTCTAGCCCTAACCCTAATGCTGAACCCAATACTCACCTTCAGGCTGTTGATGATCCAGCGCCAGTCTCCGGAGTGGTATATGGATTCCAGCGTCTGTCACATGACTGCCGGCACCCCGACAGCCAAAATGCTGAACGCATCCCAAAAAGTCTAATTGCCTTGGCCATTCCACATTGGATTTAGAGGTCACAGTTTATCTGTGTAGTGTATTTACATAACAGCTGCTATGTGCATATACAGTACTTTATACTAATGACACATAGGAAATATATCACTATAGGCTCCATTTTGTTATTTTTGTTTTCTGTGACTTATTTTTGTTTGTCTTGTCTGTGGTTGTAGGGATTGGTGGATTGGGCTCCAGTGCTTCTTCATTTGAGCATATTTTAACTTTACATTTGATTGTGTTTTTGTTTTCAGAGTGATGAGAGATCATCGTTGACTCCTGTATCGCCCACTTCTCAGACAAGTAAGTAAATAATAGTGTTTATCATTTGTTGCACTTTTGCCACAGCAGTGTTCTCTGTTTTGGTTTCACATGTTAATTTAGAGTGATTGTTAATTCTAGAATGCATCTAGATTACTCTGAATCTAATGCTGATAGAGTTCAGTGACCTGATCTGCTTCTTGCCTGATCCCCACTGGGATCATACATTTCAGGGTTTCTGGTTAATGTTATTTCCCAGTTGTGTTACATCATTGATGGCCCGCATGCCTCACTTGTAGCAAGCTCAGGAAAAAAGGCTCTTAATGAATAGTTGTCACTAGGTATAGACATTATGTACCTCTTATAGCCAAGCGGTGACAAGTGTGTAAAATAAATATATATATATATATATATATATATATATATATATATATATATATATATATATATATATATATATAACCATTCCATGGTGCGGCACTCATGCAGATCTCAGAAATAAACGGACATCAGTCCTTCTTGCTTCAACGTTTCAATTTATTTGTCAAATTGTCATCAGGAAGTAATACAACAATACATACAACACATTTATATAGACATATACCACATAAGGAAAAGGCATACCTCACGTGGGAAAATCACCCCAAACACCGGTGTGTGAATTATTCTGACATCGATCTCTATGACCTCAGTGTAGTTAGTTGTCATGGTAACTGCCCGAGTAAACTTGTCAGCCATCACGTGTAAATATAATTGACTAACATTTATAAAAAGTATATATAAAAAACCTTCACTAAACACCTTTAGTGCAAAACATATATTTTTTTAAAAAGGGAGGGTGTATTGTTAAGCAGACTTAAGAAGCTACACTGCATAGATATGAGCGCAATATAAGAGAAATGAATATAACTTTATCCGAGTACGAAACCCGATATACAGTGAATATTCCATAAAGTTTGTTGCTGTTATTATAATGAGAACGTATCAATTAATGCTAACAATATAAACCATGGCAATCTTCATAATGCAAACTGTTATAACTCGATATAGATTGTCACACCATTGCTTATTACTGTCAATCAGAAGGAAGCTTCCAGCTGTATCAAGTTAACCGTTCTGCAAATAATTATCCAAACGATACTTGTCAGAAATCAAGAATAGAAGATTAGATCATCTAAAAGACGAATATGAAAAGCTGTTAATATCCCACATATGTACACTCAAAAACAACAATTATCTCCATACTGATATAACCTGACAAATATTTTTATCGTAGATTAGAATATGTAATACATTCATTTAACCCCTTTGGGGATAATACATTTAACCTATGTATCCATCTAGCCTCCAGACGTAATAATTTTAACGATCTGTTGCCACCTCGTACATTAGGTAAAATGGTATCTATCATACGATACCTCAGGCTAGACAGTGTGTGTTTTTTTTTCCGCAAAATGACGAGCTACTGGTTGTTCACCAGAGCCCGATGTGATTGCTGCTCGGATGGCTGCCCTGTGGTTACCCATGCGTTCTTTAAATTTTGATTCTGTCTTACCAATATAACTGAGGCCGCATGGGCAAACAATCAGGAGAAATTGACAGGTCACACATGTGCATTTAAAGCAACCAGTTTTCTTGTGGCCAAAATATATATATATATATATATATATATATATATATATATATATATATATATATATAGAGAGAGAGAGAGAATTTTATATATATATATATATATATATATATACATATATATATATATATATACATATATATATATATATATATATATATATATATTCTCACAACTACTTTTCACTTTGTGGTGACTTGAAATGACGGAGATGTTTTCAGAATCCATAACCTTTAGCTATTTTTTTTTTTTTTTTCATTTTGCATTTCATTACTTTTATTGCCTTCAAATTCTGCCTGCATCTGACTTTTTCAGTACATTTGTCCTCGCCAGCGTCTGTCAACTCATATCGCTGCTCTCCTCAGCGGCCAGAAAGTTTCTTGTTTAGAGCTGCAGTTCGGGAAGAAGTAAAGAGAAGTAAGTGACAGAACTCTTATCACCAAAGCGCTTACAGCTGTAATTTAGAATTAAACTTGGCCTCTTGGCCTCTTGTACATGCAGTTATTTACAGCTGGTACCCATGCCACAAACATTTGCTACATATTTGTTGCACTATTTCAGTAGCCTGGTTTTTTATTGTTTTACTTAAAACTGTCTCATGGAGATTTCGCCAGAACTGGACAGAATACTGCGATGTAAAACCAGTTATGTTAAAGTGTCTTTTTTCTTTTGGTGGCACTGAAGTAATGGGTAATACGTTAGCTGTAATCGTGCAGTGATTTTCAATACATTCAGCATCTTGAAGGGAGAACTTGTCAAAGCTGTGCTGGGTCTTATTTAGGACACACGTGCTAAATCATTGCTTGTTATGAGTAAGTTGAACTCATTTGAAGGGAATATTTGAAACTCATTCATTAATTCTCAGAGCCGTGATACAGTAAAGGGTAATTTAATGCTAATGAACACAGAACTCCATTAGATTGTTTCTTTAATATATTTTCTCTGACGTCCTAGTGGATGCTGGGGACTCCGTAAGGACCATGGGGAATAGCGGCTCCGCAGGAGACTGGGCACATCTAAAGAAAGATTTAGGACTATCTGGTGTGCACTGGCTCCTCCCCCTATGACCCTCCTCCAGACCTCAGTTAGATTTCTGTGCCCGGCCGAGCTGGATGCACACTAGGGGCTCTCCTGATCTCCTAGAAAGAAAGTATAGTTTAGGTTTTTTATTTTACAGTGAGACCTGCTGGCAACAGGCTCACTGCAACGAGGGACTAAGGGGAGAAGAAGCGAACCTACCTAACTGGTGGTAGCTTGGGCTTCTTAGGCTACTGGACACCATTAGCTCTAGAGGGATCGCACACAGGACCCGACCTCGTCGTCCGGTCCCGGAGCCGCGCCGCCGTCCCACTTACAGAGCCAGAAGCAAGAAGTGTCCGGAAAATCGGCGGCTGAAGACTTCTGTCTTCTCCAAGGTAGCGCACAGCACTGCAGCTGTGCGCCATTGCTCCTCATGCACACCACACACTCCGGTCACTGATGGGTGCAGGGCGCTGGGGGGGGGCGCCCTGAGCAGCAATATTAACACCTTGGCTGGCAAAACTGACACCATATATAGCCCCAGAGGCTATATAGGTGTAAATTACCCCTGCCAGAGTTACACAAACAGCGGGAGAAAGCCCGCCGAAAAAGGGGCGGGGCCATCTCCCTCAGCACACTGGCGCCATTTTCCCTCACAGCTCCGCTGGAAGGATCGCTCCCTGGCTCTCCCCTGCAGTCCTGCACTACAGAAAGGGTAAAAAAGAGAGAGGGGGGCAATAAATTTAGGCGCAGTATAGATAATACAAGCAGCTATAAGGGAAAACACTCTGTATAGTGATATCCCTCTGTTATATAGCGCTCTGGTGTGTGCTGGCATACTCTCCCTCTGTCTCCCCAAAGGGCTTTGTGGGGTCCTGTCCTCTGTCAGAGCATTTCCTGTGTGTGTGCTGTGTGTCGGTACTGCTGTGTCGACATGTATGATGAGGATAATGATGTGGAGGCAGAGCAAATGCCTGTGAATGTGATGTCACCCCCTGCGGGGTCGACACCTGTGTGGATGGACTTATGGAAGGAATTACGTGACAGTGTCAGCTCCTTACATAAAAGGTTTGACGACATAGGACAGCCGGCTACTCAGCTTGTGCCTGTCGAAGCGTCTCAAATGTCATCAGGGGCTCTAAAACGCCCGCTACCTCAGATGGCAGACACAGATGTTGACACGGATACCGACTCCAGTGTCGACGACGATGAGACTAGTGTACCTTCCAATAGGACCACCCGTTACATGATTGAGGCAATGAAAAATGTATTACACATTTCTGATAGTACCCCAGGTACCACAAAAAAGGGTATTATGTTTGGTGAGAAAAAACTACCAGTAGTTTTTCCTGCATCTGAGGAATTAAATGAGGTGTGTGAGGAAACGTGGACTTCCCCCGATAAGAAATTGATAATTTCTAAACGGTTATTGGCAGCGTACCCTTTCCCGCCAGAGGATAGGTCACGTTGGGAAATACCCCCTAGGGTAGATAAAGCGCTTACACGTTTATCAAAAAAGGTGGCGCTACCGTCTCCGGATACGGCCGCCCTGAAGGAACCTGCTGATAGAAAGCAGGAGGCTACCCTAAAAACTATATATACACACACGGGCATTATATTGCGACCAGCGATTGCATCGGCATGGATGTGCAGTGCTGCTGCTGCGTGGTCAGATTCCCTGTCGGATAATATTGATACTATGGATAGGGACAATATTTTGCTGACAATAGAGCATATAAAAGACGCTGTCTTATACATGCGTGATGCACAGAGGGATATTTGCCGGCTGGCATCAAAAATAAGCGCAATGTCCATCGCCGCCAGAAGGGGGTTATGGACTCGGCAGTGGTCAGGTGATGCCGATTCAAAAAGTCACATGGAAGTGTTGCCTTACAGAGGGGTGGAACTGTTTGGGGATGGTCTTTCAGACCTCGTTTCCACAGCTACGGCTGGGAAATCGACATTTTTGCCACAGGCTACCCCACAGCAAAAGAAAGCACCGTATTATCAAGTACAGTCCTTTCGGCCCCATAAACACAAGAGGGCTCGAGGCGCATACTTTCTGCCGAGAGGCAAAGGTAGAGGGAAAAAATTGCAGCATACAGCCAGTTCCTAAGAGCAGAAGTCCTCCCCCGCGTCCGGTAAGTCCACAGCATGACGCTGGGGCTCCACAGGCGGACCCGGGGACGGTAGGGGCCCGTCTCAGAGATTTCAGCGCACAGTGGGCTCTCTCACAGGTGGATCCCTGGATCCTTCAAGTAGTATCTCAGGGGTACAGGCTGGAATTCGAGACGTCTCCCCCCCGCCGTTTCCTAAAATCTGCCTTACCAGCAACTCCCTCTGCCAGGGAGGCAGTGTTGGTGGCTATCCAAAAACTATATTCACAGCAAGTGATTGTCAAGGTACCCCTCCTTCAACAAGGAAAGGGTTACTATTCCACAATGTTTGTGGTACCGAAACCGGACGGTTCGGTGAGACCCATCTTAAATTTAAAATCCTTGAACACTTATATCAAAAGATTCAAGTTCAAGATGGAATCGCTCAGGGCGGTTATTGCGAGCCTGGACGAGGGGGATTACATGGTCTCCCTGGACATCAAGGATGCCTACCTGCATGTCCCCATTTACCCTCCTCACCAGGAGTACCTCAGGTTTGTGGTACAGGACTGTCACTATCGGTTCCAGACGCTGCTGTTTGGGTTATCCACGGCACCGAGGGTCTTTACCAAGGTAATGGCTGAAATGATGATACTCCTTCGGAAGAAGGGGGTTTTAATTATCCCGTACTTGGACGATCTCCTGATAAAGGCGAGGTCCAAGGAACAGTTGGTAGTGGGGGTAGCACTTTCTCGGGAAGTGCTGCAGCAGCACGGCTGGATTCTCAATATCCCAAAGTCACAGCTGGTCCTGACGACACGTCTTCTGTTCCTGGGAATGATTCTGGACACAGACCAGAAAAAAGTGTTTCTTCCAGTGGAAAAAGCCGAGGAGTTGTCATCTCTAGTCAGAAACCTCCTAAAACCGGGACAGGTGTCGGTACATCAATGCACGCGAGTCCTGGGAAAAATGGTAGCTTCGTACGAAGCAATTTCATTCGGAAGGTTCCATGCAAGAATTTTCCAGTGGGACCTGTTGGACAAATGGTCCGGGTCGCATCTCCAGATGCAGCAGCGGATAACCCTGTCAGCAAGGACCAGGGTGTCACTACTGTGGTGGCTGCAGAGGACTCATCTCCTAGAGGGCCGCAGATTCTGAATACAGGACTGGGTCCTGGTGACCACGGATGCCAGCCTTCGGGGCTGGGGAGCGGTCACACGAGGAAGAAATTTCCAGGGACTGTGGTCAAATCAGGAGATTTCACTTCACATAAATATTCTGGAGCTAAGAGCCATTTACAATGCCATCAGCCAAGCAAGACCCCTGCTTCAAAACCAGCCGGTACTGATCCAATCAGACAACATCACGGCGGTCGCCCATGTAAACAGACAGGGCGGCACAAGAAGCAGGAGGGCAATGGCAGAAGCCACAAGGATTCTCCGATGGGCGGAAAATCACGTGTTAGCACTGGCAGCAGTGTTCATTCCGGGAGTGGACAACTGGGAAGCAGACTTCCTCAGCAGGCACGACCTCCACCCGGGATAATGGGGACTTCATCCAGAAGTCTTCCAAATGCTGGTAAACCGTTGGGAAAGACCACAGGTGGACATGATGGCGTCCCGCCTCAACAAAAAGCTAAAAAGATATTGCGCCAGGTCAAGGGACCCTCAGGCGATCGCGGTGGACGCTCTAGTAACACCGTGGGTGTACCAGTCGGTTTATGTGTTTCCTCCTCTGCCTCTCATTCCCAAGGTACTGAGAATAATACGAAGGGGAGGAGTGAGAACTATACTCGTGGTTCCGGATTGGCCAAGAAGGGCTTGGTACCCGGAACTTCAAGAGATGCTTTCAGAGGACCCATGGCCTCTTCGGCTAAGGCGGGACCTGCTGCAGCAGGGGCCCTGAATGTTCCAAGAGTTACCGCGGCTGCGTTTGACGGCATGGCGGTTGAACACCGGATCCTGAAGGAAAAAGGCATTCCGGAGGAAGTCATCCCTACCCTGATCAAAGCCAGGAAGGATGTCACTGCAAAACATTATCACCGCATTTGGCGGAAATATGTTGCTTGGTGTGAGGCCAGGAAAGCCCCAACGGAGGAATTTCAACTGGGTCGATTCCTGCATTTCCTGCAAGCAGGGGTGACGTTGGGCCTCAAATTGGGGTTCATTAAGGTCCAGATTTTGGCTCTATCGATTTTCTTCCAGAAAGAACTGGCTTCACTGCCTGAAGTTCAGACATTTGTCAAAGGATTTTTGCATATTCAGCCTCCTTTTGTGCCCCCAGTGGCACCTTGGGATCTCAATGTGGTTTTGGAGTTCCTGAAATCACATTGGTTTGAGCCACTTAAAACCGTGGATTTAAAATATCTCACGTGGAAAGTGGTCATGCTGTTGGCCCTGGCTTCGGCCAGGCGTGTATCAGAATTGGCGGCTTTGTCTTGTAAAAGCCCTTATCTGATTTTCCATATGGATAGGGCAGAGTTGAGGACTCGTCCTCAGTTTCTCCCGAAGGTGGTATCAGCTTTTCACTTGAACCAACCTATTGTGGTGCCTGCGGCTACTAGGGACTTGGAGGATTCCAAGATACTGGACGTAGTCAGGGTCCTGAAAATTTTTGTTTCCAGGACGGCTAGTGTCAGGAAAACTGACTCGCTGTTTATCCTGTATGCACCCAACAAGCTGGGTGCTCCTGCTTCTAAGCAGACTATTGCGCACTGGATTTATAGCACTATTCAGCTTGCGCATTCTGCAGTAGGACTACCGCAGCCTAAATCTGTAAAAGCTCATTCCACAAGGAAGGTGGGCTCATCTTGGGCGGCTGCCCGAGGGGTCTTGGCACTGCAACTTTGCCGAGCGGCTACTTGGTCAGGGTCTAACACTTTTGCTAAGTTTTACAAATTTGATACCCTGGCTGAGGAGGACCTTGAGTTTGCTCATTCGGTGCTGCAGAGTCATCCGCACTCTCCCGCCCGTTTGGGAGCTTTGGTATAATCCCCATGGTCCTTACGGAGTCCCCAGCATCCACTAGGACGTCGGAGAAAATAAGAATTTACTCACCGGTAATTCTATTTCTCGTAGTCCGTAGTGGATGCTGGGCGCCCATCCCAAGTGCGGATTGTCTGCAATACTTGTAAATAGTTATTGTTAACTAATCGGGTTATTGTTGGGAGCCATCTGTTCAGAGGCTCCATTGTTATCATACTGTTAACTGGGTTATTATCACGAGTTGTACGGTGTGATTGGTGTGGCTGGTAAGAGTCTTACCCGGGATTCAAAATCCTTCCTTATTGTGTCAGCTCTTCCGGGCACAGTATCTTAACTGAGGTCTGGAGGAGGGTCATAGGGGGAGGAGCCAGTGCACACCAGATAGTCCTAAATCTTTCTTTAGATTTGCCCAGTTTCCTGCGGAGCCGCTATTCCCCATGGTCCTTACGGAGTCCCCAGCATCCACTACGGACTACGAGAAATAGAATTACCGGTGAGTAAATTCTTATTTTGACATTACATACAGTTGTTAACATATATAGTCAAATAAACTCTTAACATCAAGCACATTGAAGTAGAACAATATAATAACATGTCATACATTATTTAAAAAGAGGTATAAAATCATCCTTTCAAAAATTAATTCTCAATTATTGACAAGGAGAGTGGGGAGCACAAGAAAAAGGGTACACCATGAGAAAGCGGTAAAAATGGGGAAATACCTGTTAACGCTTCTATGATGTACCATGCGGTTAATTAGATTGATGTCTTGAGGGAATCAACTTGACCTGAGGAGATGGCATGTGAATATAAGGGAGCCAAATAGAAGAAAAAAAAAGGTCCAGCTTTACCTTTATGTACATTTTGGTCCAGTACATGTGGGAAAGGTATGACCTAGGAAACAGAGACATACTGGGAACCTCAGTGGAGAGCCACTGGGAAAGAATGGTTTTCGTCGCAGCTGCTGCCACTCTAGCTAAGAATAATTTCTGCAACAGGGTCTTTGTGTACCATAGGGAAACATCAGGGTGTAGAGTGGATCCTGATCCAGAGGCACCAACAGGCTAAAGCTTTAGGCTGTCCCAGGATGCATTGGGGCCTCCTCTATGACCCCGCCTACAGGCACTGTGAGATCTGTTTTGAGTTGGTGCCTGCAGCAGCAGGTCACTTAACGGGGGGTGCTGCACTGGGCAGCCCTGAAAAGCTTTCTAAGAAGACTTCAACGGCGGCAGCGCTGATATGTCAGTGTGAGATTCGGTGCTGTGGCTCCATCACTGCCCAAGCGGCGTCACATACTCCCGTGGCCTGTTCCCAGGTACTTGTGGCAGAGACGCTTTGACTTTAGGCACATGGTCGCAGACGCTCTCCTGGTTCGCATGGCTGCTACGGGTGGGAGGTAAGAGGGTCCCCCAGGCGGGACCCGTTATTAAATCGCGTTCCTGTCGCGGTCTAGGTAGATGAACCGCGACGCTGATGTGGACACGGTCACCGAGCAGGGACCCCACTAGACCACAGGGGCGTATTGAGTACAGGTCGGGTGTACTAACACCCCATTTAATAAAACTCACAGTACCTGGGGTGGAAGTCCAGCATAGGGGAGGTGGCGCTTGACCTGTAGCCCCTCTCCAGGCCCAGGGCACCATCTACTGCAGATTTCTCTTACGTTGCCGGGGACTCCGTAAGGACCATGGGGAATAGACAGGCTCTGCAGGAGACATGGGCACTAAAAAGAACTTTAGATATGGGTGTGCACTGGCTCCTCCCTCTATGCCCCTCCTCCAGACCTCAGTTTGATACTGTGCCCAGAGGAGACTGGTTGCATTACAGGGAGCTCTCCTGAGTTTTCTGAAAGAAAGAATTTTTGTTAGGTTTTTTTTATTTTCAGGGAGCCTGCTGGCAACAGGCTCCCTGCATCGAGGGACTGAGGGGAGAGAAACAGACCTACTTAAATGCTAGGCTCTGCTTCTTAGGCTACTGGACACCATTAGCTCCAGAGGGAGTCGGAACGCAGGTCTATCCTAGCTGTTTGTCCCTGAGCCGCGCCGCCGTCGTCCTCATAGAGCCGGAAGATAGAAGCCGGGTGAGTATGAGAAGATAAGAAGACTTCAGAGGCGGCAGAAGACTTCAGATCTTCACTGAGGTAACGCGCAGCGAGCCATTGTTCCCACACAAAACACACACGGCAGGCACTGTAAGGGTGCAGGGCGCAGGGGGGGCACCCTGGGCAGCAATTTAAACCTCTGGGACTGGCAAAATAAGTTTATATATATATATATATATATATATATATATATATATATATATATATATATATATATAGGCTCTGCACTGTATATTGGAGATCCCCCGCCAGTTTTCAAAAGGAATCGAGCGGGACCGAAACCCGCCGCTGAGGGGGCGGAGCTTGATCCCTCAGCACTCACCTGCGCTATTTTCTCCACAGCACACCGCTGAGAAGCTGGCTCCCCGGGCTCTCCCCTGCTGAACACGGTGACAGAGGGTTTTAAAGAAGGGGGGGGGCACATAATTTGACGCAGTGAATATATATTTAATAAAAGCGCTATCTGGGTATTTTTTCCAGGGTCATTGGCACTGGGTGTGTGCTGGCATACTCTCTCTCTGTCTCTCCAAAGGGCCTTATGGGGGAACTGTCTCCAGATAGAGAATTCCCTGAGTGTGTGGGGTGTCGGTACACAGGTGTCGGCATGTCTGAAGCGGAAGGCTCTTCTAGGGAGGAGATGGAGCAAATGAGTGTGGTGTCTCCGTCGGCAACGCCGACACCTGACTGGTTGCATATGTGGAATATTTTAAATGCAAATGTGAATTTATTACACAAAAGGTTGGACAAAGCAGAGTCCAGGGAAGGTACAGGGAGTAAAGCCCTGCCTTTCACTATGTCGCAGGAACCTTCGGGGTCTCAAAAGCACCCACTATCCCAAGTAGTAGACACTGATACCGACACGGATTCTGACTCCAGTGTCGACTACGATGCAAAGTTATAGCCAAAATTGGCTAAAAGTATTCATTATATGATTACTGCGATGTGTTGCATATCACAGATGACCCCTCTGTCCCTGACACGAGGGTGCGCATGTATAAGGAAAAGAAACCTGAGGTTACCTTTCCCCCATCTCATGAGCTGAACGAGTTATTTGAAAAGGCTTGGGAATCTCCAGACAAAAAACTGCAGATTTCCAAAGGATTCTTATGGCGTATCCTTTCCCGGCTAAGGACTGGATACGGTGGGAATCCTCCCCAAGGGTGGACAAAGCATTGACACGCTTATCCAAAAAGGTAGCGCTGCCATCTCAAGATACGGCAACCCTCAAGGATCCTGCTGATCGCAGGCAGGAGACTACCTTGAAGTCAATTTACATACATACTGGTACCTTACTCAGACCGGCGATTGCGTCGGCTTGGGTTTGTAAGGCTGTAGCAGCTTGGACAGATACCTTATCTGCTGATATAGATACGCTGGATAAGGAAACCATTTTATTGACCCTGGGTCATATTAAAGATGCTGTCCTATATATGAAAGATGCTCAGAGAGACGTTGGCCTACTGGGTTCCAGAGCCAACGTTATGGCGATTTCTGCTAGACGAGCCCTATGGACCCGACAATGGACGGGTGATGCCGACTCGAAGAGGCATATGGGGGTTTTACCTTACAGGGGTGAGGAATTGTTTGGGGAAGGTCTCACGGACCTAGTTTCCACAGCTACGGCAGGTAAATCAGCTTTTTTGCCTTATGTTTCCTCACAGCCTAAGAAAACGCCACATTATCAGATGCAGTCCTTTCGGTCGCATAAACCCAAGAGAGTGCTTGGATCTTCCTTTCTTGCCAGAGGTAAGGGCAGGGGGGAAAAGCTGCCAACCACAGCTAGTTCCCAGGAGCAGAAGTCCTCCTCGGCCTCTACAAAATCCACTGCATGACGCTGGGGCTCCGCTGAGGGAGTCCGCCCCAGTGGGGGCACGTCTTCGACTATTCAGCCACGTCTGGGTCCACTCACAGGTGGATCCCTGGGCAATAGAAATTGTTTCCCAGGGTTACAAGCTGGAATTCGAAGAGGTGCCTCCTCGCCGGTTTTTCAAATCGGCCCTACCGGCTTCTCCCCCAGAGAGGGAGATAGTTTTAAATGCAATTAAAAAATTGTGTCTTCAACAAGTGGTGGTCAAGGTTCCCCTGGTTCAGCAGGGGATAGGGTATTACTCAACCGTTTGTGGTCCCGAAACCGGATGATTCGGTCAGACCCATTTTAAATTTAAAATCCTTGAACCTATACTTAAAAAGGTTCAAGTTCAAGATGGAATCGCTCAGAGCGGTCATAGCCAGCCTGGAAGGGGGGGATTATATGGTGTCCCTGGACATAAAGGATGCATACCTTCATGTCCCCATTTACCCACCTCACCAGGAATACCTCAGGTTTGTGGTACAAGACTGTCATTACCAATTCCAGACGTTGCCGTTTGGTCTCTCCACGGCACCGAGAATATTTACCAAGGTAATGGCCGAAATGATGATACTCCTTCGGAAGAAGGGAGTTATAATTATCCCGTACTTGGACGATCTCCTCATAAAGGCGAGGTCCAGAGAGCAGTTGTTGGTCAGCGTAGCACTCTCTCAGGAAGTGTTGCAACAGCACGGCTGGATTCTGAATATCCCAAATTAGCAGCTGATTCCTGCAACGCGTCTGCTTTTCCTGGGCATGATTCTGGACACAGAACAGAAGAAGGTGTTTCTCCCGGTGGAGAAGGCCCAGGAATTGTCATCTCTGGTCAGGGACCTCCTGAAACCAAAACAGGTATCGGTGCATCACTGCACGCGAGTCCTGGGAAAGATGGTGGCTGCTTACGAAGCAATTCCATTCGGCAGGTTCCATGCAAGGATCTTTCAGTGGGATCTGTTAGACAAATGGTCCGGATCGCATCTTCAGATGCATCGGTTGATCACCCTGTCCCCAAGGGCCAGGGTGTCTCTGCTTATAACCGCCTTATCAGGCGCACCTGAGACTTGCTGTACAGGATTGTCATTACCAATTTCAGACGTTGCCGTTTGGGCTTTCCACGGCCCCCGAGGATTTTCACCAAGGTAATGGCGGAAATGATGGTGCTCCTGCGCAAGCAGGGTGTCACAATTATCCCGTACTTGGACGATCTCCTATTAAAAGCGAGATCAAGAGAGCAGGTACTGAACAGCGTATCGCTTTCCCTGAGGGTGTTGCAGCAGCACGGCTGGATTCTCAATATCCCGAACTCACAGTTGGTTCCGACGACCCGTTTGCCTTTCTTAGGCATGATTCTGGATACAGACCAGAAAAGGGTTTATCTCCAGATGGAAAAGGCCCAAGAACTCATGAGTTTGGTCAGGGACCTCTTGAAGCCAAAAAGGGTGTCGGTGCATCACTGCACCCGAGTTCTGGGAAAGATGGTGGCGTCTTACGAGGCCATTCCGTTCGGCAGGTTCCATGCGAGGACTTTTCAGTGGGACCTTCTGGACAAGTGGTCCGGGTCACATCTACAGATTCATCAGATGGTCAGCCTATCCCCCAGGGCCAGGGTATCTCTCCTGTGGTGGCTGCAAAGTGCTCACCTTCTAGAGGGTCGCAGGTTCGGCATTCAGGACTGGGTTCTGATAACCACGGACGCGATCCTCCGAGGTTGGGGAGCAGTCACACAGGGAAGAAACTTCCAAGGTCTCTGGTCAAGCTAGGAGGCTTGTCTTCACATCAACGTACTGGAATTAAGGGCCATATACAACGGCCTTCGTCAAGCGGAGACTTTGCTTCGCAACCTACCGGTTCTGATTCAGTCAGACAACATCACCGCAGTGGCTCATGTAAACCGCCAAGGCGGAACAAAGAGCAGAGTGGCAATGGCAGAAGCCACCAGGATTCTTCGCTGGGCGGAAAGTCATGTAAGCGCTCTGACAGCAGTCTTCATTCCGGGAGTGGACAACTGGAAAGCAGACTTCCTCAGCAGACACGATCTACATCCAGGAGAGTGGGGACTGCCTCAGATAGACATGATGGCGTCACGCCTCAACAAAAAGCTACCGAGGTATTGCGCCAGGTCAAGGGACCCTCAGGCGGTAGCAGTGGACGCCCTGGTGACAGTGGGTGTTCCAGTTGGTCTATGTGTTTCCTCCTCTTCCTCTCATCTCCAAGATATTGAGAATCATAAAACGAAGAAGAGTACAGACAATTCTCATTGTTCCAGATTGGCCTCGAAGGGCCTGGTATCCGGATCTGCAGGAAATGCTCACAGAAGATCCGTGGCCTCTTCCTCTCAGAGAGGACCTGTTACAACAGGGGCCCTGTGTGTTCCAAGACTTACCGCGGCTGCGTTTGACGGCATGACGGTTGAACGCCGGATCCTAGCAAAAAAGGGCATTCCGGATGAGGTCATTCCTACTCTGATAAAGGCTAGGAAGGACGTGACAGCAAAACATTATCACCGTATTTGGAGGAAGTATGTCTCTTGGTGTGAGTCCAGGAATGCTCCTCCGGAAGAATTCCATCTGGGCCGTTTCCTTCACTTCCTACAGACTGGAGTGAATTTGGGCCTAAAATTAGGTTCCATTAAGGTTCAGATTTCGGCCCTATCCATTTTCTTTCAGAAGGGATTGGCTTCTCTTCCGGAAGTACAGACTTTTGTGAAGGGAGTGCTGCATATCCAGCCTCCTTTTGTACCTCCAGTGGCACCCTGGGACCTTAACGTGGTGTTGCGGTTCCTTAAGTCTCACTGGTTTGAGCCTCTTCAAACGGTGGAATTAATGTATCTCACTTGAAAAGTGGTCATGTTGTTGGCCTTGGCATCGGCAAGGCGAGTGTCGGAATTGGCGGCTTTATCTCACAAAAGCCCCTATCTGGTTTTCCATGTGGATAGAGCAGAGTTGCGGACTCATCCTCAATTTTTGCCCAAGGTGGTTTCATCTTTTCATATGAACCAACCTATTGTGATGCCTGTGGCTACGCGGGACTTGGAGGATTCCGAGTCCCTTGATGTGGTCAGGGCATTGAAAATTTATGTAGCCAGAACGGCTCGGGTGAGGAAAACGGAGGCTCTGTTTGTCCTGTATGCAGCCAACAAGGTTGACGCTCCTGCTTCTAAGCAGACTATTGCTCGCTGGATCTGTAACACGATTCAGCATGCTCATTCTTCGGCTGGATTGCCGGTACCAAATTCGGTGAAGGCCCATTCCACTAGGAAGGTGGGCTCTTCTTGGGCGGCTGCCCGAGGTGTCTCGACATTACAGCTTTGCCGAGCTGCTACTTGGTCGGGTTCAGACACCTTTGCAAAGTTCTACAAGTTTGATACCCTGGCTGATGAGGACCTCATGTTTGCTCAATCGGTGCTGCAGAGTCATCCGCACTCTCCCGCCCGTTTTGGAGCTTTGGTATAATCCCCATGGTCCTTACAGAGTCCCCAGCATCCTCTAGGACGTAAGAGAAAATAAGATTTTAAACCTACCAGTAAATCTTTTTCTCCTAGTCCTTAGAGGATGCTGGGCACCCGTCCCAGTGCAGACTACATTCTGCAAGACATGTATATAGTTTCTCCTTACATAAGGGTTATGTTACAGTTTTGATCAGTCTCGGGCTGATGCTGTTTTGTTTCATACTGTTGACTGGTTCGTATATCCATGTTATACGGTGTGGATGGTGTGGGCTGGTATGAATCTTGCCCTTAGATTAACAAAAATCCTTTCCTCGTACTGTCCGTCTCCTCTGGGCACAGTTTCTCTAATTGAGGTCTGGAGGAGGGGCATAGAGGGAGGAGCCAGTGCACACCCATATCTAAAGTTCTTTTTAGTGCCCATGTCTCCTGCGGAGCCCGTCTATTCCCCATGGTCCTTACGGAGTCCCCAGCATCCTCTACGGACTAGGAGAAAAAGATTTACCGGTAGGTTTAAAATCTTATTTTTCCCGCTCTGGAGCTGCCTCACACTCTCCCTCACTCCCTGACTGAGACGCTGGGCGCCATCTTCTAAGCATAGGTGCGGCTGGTCTCCGGGACTGCAGGGCAAGGTCTCCCTTGTAAAGTCACCTGTATAAAGCACTATGACTCTACAAACACTTGAGTATTCTACATGTCTTTATACAGACAGCGTTCGTTAAGAAAGTATTCTGATATATACCGAGCTGTGTTTATATATATATATATATATATATATATATATTTGTACATATACTAGTCCAGTGCAGCTTTGTCATAATAATTATCTGCATTGCCTGTGACTGTGTGTGCCTGTATCTGCTGTGTGGTTTCACTTTCAGTGTTTCCCAGATATATCTATCACTATATTCTGTACCCTAAGGGACTGGGTGCGTCTGGGTCATATATATATATATATAGTGCATTTTACTGTGTACTCAATCACATAATACCGGATTTATTTGCAGGTGGTGTGTACTGTGTATTCAGTCACATACTAACGGGTTTATTCCCAGGTATTGTACTCTTGTCTGGCTTTATCATACTAAACCGCTCTGTTGTTGCATATGTGTACAATGTCTAACAAGAAGGGCAGTAAGTCTGTGGACGCTCCTGCATCATGCAGAGCATGCACCAAAGATTTACTTGAGGGGGAAGTTTTGTATGATCTGTGTACTGGTGTCATACATCTCCCAGTGAGTCCGCAGCTCCTGTAACCAATCAGGAGCCACCCTGGGCTGCGTTCACAAACCTACTGGGTACTCTGGTGGAATGCCTTATGCCCCCTATGGGACCACCTGTGCCACTACAGCCACAAATTGTCCCTATGGTTAATCTGCGTTGGGTGGAAAATTTGTCTAACCAGTTGCAGCAATTAAATCAATCCTTGGTCAGACAAAAATCTAGTCCAGGTCACTCCCGTGTCTCTGGGTCATCTAAGCAGGCTGCTTCCTCCTCACAATCCATGAATCTCTCAGATGTTTCATCTGAAGAGGAGGTGGAGCATACTGTCCTGTCAGACACTGAATCAGGTGTTTCGGACTAGGGATTCTCAATTGCAAATTGAGGTCCCTGTCCCTCAGTGATTTGTAGGATCTGCTATTAAGCAAATCCTGCAAATCACTGATGATGAGGATTCCATTACTGTGGCTAAGAAAACTGATATGTTTAAACGACAGAAGGTGGTGAAAAATCTATTACCCGATTCTGACCATTAGTGGACATCAGGCAGGAACAGTGGTCTAATCCAGGGAAGAAATTCCCTCTGTCTAAACGGGCCTTGGCTCGCTATCCCATCCCTGCACAGTTATGTAGCAAGTAGGAAAATTCACTGCTGGTGGATTCTCATGTCACCCCATGGGTGTAGTAGTGTATGCCGGCGGCCAGCATACCGGCGCCAGAATCCCAACCGCCGGCTTACCGACAGCTGGGCGAGCGCAAATGAGCCCCTTGCGAGCACGGTGGCGCGCTACATGCGCCACGCTATTTATTCTCCCTCCAGGGGGGTTGTGGACCCCCAAGAGGGAGAAAAAGTGTCGTTATGCTGGCTGTCGGGATTCCAGCGCCGGTATACTGTGCGCCGGGATCCCGACAGCCGGCATACTGAAGACCACCCCACCAGTCTAGTGGTGTCATCTACTCTGCCTGTCACCACTGTCCCTTCACTGAAGGAACCGACAGATAAGCGTGTGGAGGGATGCTTGAAATATATTTACTCCCTTACAGGTGCTGTACATAGACCCAC